>NW_021703768.1:168601479-168740316 GCF_005190385.1 Monodon monoceros
AGGGAGGGAGGGAGGGAGGGAGGGAGGGAGGGAGGAAGGAAGGAAGGAAGGAAGGAAGGAAGGAAGGAAGGAAGGAAGGAAGGAAGGAAAGAAGGGAGGGAGGGAGGGAGGGAGGAAGAAAAGTATTTCATATGCAAGGGGTTTGGAGTTCAAATCTATATAGCTCTGTTTCTGAGATGTTTGTCCTTGGACAAATCACATCAAATATTGCTGACAATCTGTCAGACTTGCTGTCCTCTATAAAGCGAAGACAAGCCCTACCCTACTGAAGGGTTAAATAATGCCTGAAGGGAAGTTGCTGGGTTCATCGTAGACACTGAACACATATAAGTCCCCTCCCTGCTTTTCTTGGGGGTTGGGGGTGGAGGCAGTTACTCCCCTGGATGAGTTTGTAGATATTTAACTGTGGTTTTCACAGATGGTATTTTTTGCCAAAGATAGTCTTCCTTTTAGTGTGAGCAATTACCAGACAACATTGCATAATTTTGCACATTTCTGAAAGCTCCCTAGGGGGAAGCAGGAAGAAATTGGTTGTAGAACAAAATCCCACAGTTGTAGAAGGAAAGGCACACTTCGGAAGAGGTGCTTGGGTTGGAACTCGCAACCAGGTTTACAGCCTGCCTGAACTTCTCCGAATCCCTCTGTATTGTGGTTGCAGACTGGGGAGGGGAGGGATCAAAATACAGATTTGTGTGTGTGCGCGAAATCGCCTTTAGGAAGCAGTGTTCTTTTGGTATGGAAAACTTACTCAGAACTAACAATCACAAGCTCCCAGAGACATCACCAGACAGAGAAATGTTGATATGATTAATAATCAGAAAATATACCTCATATTCAAATATGTGGGGGAAAAATGTTGTTGGCAGGTAATCAAGACGGCGTTAAACTGTCCTGTTGCTATTTTATATCTCCTAGAGCATCTGCCACTCTACCCACCTCATCCCACAGCACCTTGCTCCAGGACCCAGGAGCAACTTCATACTTCACCCTTTTGGAAAATATTTACGTGGCAGGAGGCATAGCCATGGCCATGTCCTTTGATCAGGTCATTTTACTCTTGGAAATTTATTTACAGATACGTGGTCATTTTTAATAACAATGTTAATGAATATATTTATGTAATAATAATTTTTAATATCATTAATTAAATGGCGTGGGAGAGGCTTAGGAAACATGGTGTATCCACAGAGTCAAATGGCGTAGAGCTGTGAAGAATGATCCTGCAGGCTCTGAAGAAAAATGGACAAGCCTTGCCATGATGAAGAAAAGGAGCATTTTTTGTCAGCCTTGCACAACTAGAAAAGGCACAAAAACTAGAACTTGGGGTAAAATGGGAAGCATTTGTATTGGGGCAGTAGGAACGGTTTTTGTTTTTCCTGTGCGCCATTGTTTTTTCAATTAAACGTAAAAAAATGAAAATAAAAGTAGATTGATTTAGCCTGAAGAGCACTTGAACTATTGAGAGCAATCAGATGTGGAGTGGATCGTGGGGCCACTGTGTACTGCAGCCAGTGGAGAGGAGAGGATTATTTCCTCTCTCATGCCTTTCTGGGAGATTCAGAGCAGGGGTGTGCAACTCTTTACCCCAGTCAAGTCCCCCAGTCGTATTTTTCATGCTCTCAGAGCACTGGGGTCCAGCCTCCCAGGACAGAGAGGATGTGCAGGACTCTTTTTAAAATTTTATTTATTTATTTTATTCTAATTAATTAATTAATGGCTGCGTTGGGTCTTTGTTGCTGCACGCGGCTTTCTCTAGTTGCAGCAAGCAGGGGCTACTCTTCGTTGTGGTGCTCGGGCTTCTCATCGCGGTGGCTTCTCCTGTTGCGGAGCACAGTCTCTAGGTGCGTGGGCTTCAGTAGTTATGGCACGTGGGCTCAGTAGTTGTGGCTCGCCTGTCTAGAGCACAGGCTCAGTAGTTGGGGCACACAAGCTTAGTTGCTCCACGTCATGTGAGATCTTCCCAGACCAGGGCTTGAACCCGTATTGTATTCCCTGCATTGGCAGGCAGATTCTTAACCACTGCGCCACCAGGGAAGTCCTGTGCAGGACTCTTGAGTTTTTATTGCAGTCAGTGCGGCCATAACTGTGGCCCTGTTAAAGCCCCAGCATCATCCGTGCTCCCTGCTTTTCTCCACCTTAGTATGTCCAGTCTATCTGTAAGTCCTGGTGGCTCTACTACCAAAATGTATATTCTCCCTTCATCATCTTTTCTCCATCTCTTGTCCAAGCCTGGCCATCACCCTCTTGGAACACTTCCCTCTTGCCCCTTCCAAACCAATATCAGATCACATCATTCACTTAAGATCCCATGTGATTAGAATAGACATCCCCTCTCCTTATTGTCATGATCTACAGGTGCTATGTGACTTGGACCCTTCTTTCCTTTCTCATCTCAGTTTATACTTCCGTCTCCCTCATTCATGACTGTGCACGTCTGCTCCCCAGATCTGTGACCTCAGATTCCTTCAGGCTTCTGTAAAGAGCCCCGTCCCCTCCCTGCTGTCACACTGCCTGGCTCCAGACTACGTGTGTTCATGGCACACATAGGAAATAGGGTGTCCAGGCAGGGCACTGGGAAACTAGAAGTGGGAGTGGGGGGAGGAGCAGTACATTTCTTCAGTATAGTTATGAGAAAAGTAAAGTGTTAGGGAATGTATTAAATATTGAACTTCTGTTGACTTTCCAAGTAACATTATTGATTTTCATAAAAGGGAGCACTGTGTCCATGAACATAACTTTTTTATGTTAGGTAGGCTTTTTTGTTTGTTTTTGCTTGACGTTGATAATCACCATGGAGAAATTCAGTTTGCATGCAGAGATGATAAAACTTAGAACCATTTTTTTAGTAAACCGTAATTTATAAGAGTTGGTATCTAAAGAATCCAGGTTCTTTCCTCTTTTCACTTATATGTAATGTTGAATTACAGTAATGCAAATGGATTTTAGTTTCATTCAAACTTTATTCCAAGCACTTTGAAGTAATGAAGAACTCTAATTTACTCTAGTGGTGTGCCCATAAATGTTCGACAGCTGGCTCTCCAGGAAAAAAAAAGTATGCCTATACACACATAATTTATAAATTATACTGATAGAGAAAGGATAGGTAGCAGACAATTTACAAATAATAATGAAACACAACACTTTATTGTCAATTTGATGTAGTCAGTTGATTCTCACAGACTGCTTTCCTTGTTTTTTGCTGAACTTTTGTATCTATAATCAGCATATGAGTGTAGTCCTGACATGAATGTTGACTGATAATTTTTATGTTAATGAGTCAAGTAATGTCTTAGTGAATCAGAAAAGAGTTCTCAAATACTGGAAGAATATTTCCTCATCGTTTGTGCTATTCCTAATGTAACAGCTACAGGCATGACACACTTTTAAGTTTAATCTGCATAATCAACATTTTCTTAAGTCTAAACCCCAGGGGTTGGTGAACTATTTCTGTAAAGTGCCAGATAGTAAATATTTTCAGCTTTATAGACCATACAGTCTCTGTCACAACTCTGCCTTTATGCATAGCACAGAAGCAGCCATAGACAATTTGCAAACGAATGTGGCTGTATTCCAGTAAAAGTTTATATTCACATAGTTGATTTTATGTTATGTGAATTCCACCTCAATAAAAAATACATAAAATGAAATTTTAAAACTCTTTACAAAAACAGGCATTGAGCTGGATACAGCCCAGGACTCTACAGGGGCCACCAACTCGACAATAAATCAAGCCCTGATTTGTAGTGTTTGCCAATTTCCATGGTATAAATACTTCCACTATGTTTGATTTCAAGCTACTAACATGTCTGTCACCAAATGTGGAGTTGGGAAGAGATGCCTCAGTAGTACACCATTTTCACCATGAAGATATAGTAGTAATGAATAAACTCAGAAACCTAGATAAAATAGTAAATGTGAGAAAATAAGTAGGAAGTGATGAGTTTTGAGTATTTCATCACCTTTGTTTTCAGTATAACTTATTGTATACAGTTTCTGTCATTGCATTTTCTTTAAGTTAAAAAGTCTGTTATACTTTTTTAAAAAATTGAAGTATAGTTAATTTACAATGTATTAGTTTCAAGTGTACAGCAAAGTGGCTCAGTTATATATATATATGTATATATATATATATCCGTTTTCAGATTCTTTTCCATTATAGGTTATTACAAGATATCGAGTATAGTTCCCTGTGCTATACAGTAGGTCCTTGTTGTTTACCTATTTTATGTATAGTAGTGTGTTTATATTAATCCCAAACTCCTAATTTATCCCCCCTCCCCTTTCCCCTTTGGTGACCATAAGTTTGTTTTCTATGTCTGTGAGTCTTTTTCTGTTTTGTAAATAAGTTCATTTGCATCATTTTTTTTTAGATTCCACATGTAAGTGATATCATATGATATTTAAATTTCTCAGCCGTTTTATATATATATATATATATATATATATATATATATATATAAAACACTGAATCACTTTGCTGTATACCTAAAACTAACACAACATTGTAAATCAACTATACATCAATTAAAAAATACATATATCTCCAAATGAAGATGCCCTTGAGAAGTAAAAGAGTGTGCTAAAAGTAAATTACATTAAACAATTTTTGACCACAAATGGTTTATTAAAAAGCAATAAAAATTCCATTTAAAAACTATTTTTAATAAAATTCTAAAACTTTGTTTAAAAGATGAAAAATCCAGGACACACGCTAAAATGGATAGGATGCCGAGTTAACTAGGACAGAGGTCACCCCAGACCTCAGGAATATGGCAGTAGAAGTAAGGCAGAGGTAGTGTCCATCCTTGCTGCTCAGAGGAACATCTCAAGTGATATTTATTTCAACCAGAATCTTCGTCAAATGAAATATAAGTCATTCCTGCTCCTTGGGTACTATGTCTGCTTATGCATGTTGGTGCCTTTGTTTTTTCAGGAACTAAGCATAAAGCTTACAAGCACCAACTCTGGAGCCAGACTGCCTGGACCTGATCCTGGCTCCATGCCTTATTATCTGTGCGGCCTTGGGCAAGTTACCTAACATCTTGGAGTGTCACTGCCCTTATACAGAAAACGGGGGAAGTAATAATACCTATCTCCTGAGGTTGTTTTGAAGATTAAATGAGTTAATACACTTCACACGTCTAGAACAGCACCTGGCACATGGGTCTGCTTGTGCAGTTTTAATGCTATTAGTGTCTACCATGTACCTGACACTGAGGTATAAATAGAGGTGATTTGTGAGCTGGGTAGAGCTCAAGGATTTGTGTCGTTTCTTAGTACAGTATTTTTAAAACTGGAATTAGCTACAGAAATACAAATGGAGGTTTTCTATAAAAACCCAGTTATGTGACTTTTCTAGAAAATTTAGAATGCTGCCAGGCAGGAGATAACTAGCTGCCCACAGCAGCCTTCAGGTGGTCAGTCCCAACCTTACCATTGCATTTTTAACAATGGCTGTGTTTAACATCTGGCTCCCAAGATTCCTGGAAGCTTCACCACAGGCTCTCATGGGCTGGTGTGAGCTGGCTCCAGCACACTCTTGGGCAGAGTCCCTACCCCTGTCCTGCTTGGACCTGGGCTGTAGGCCACAGGCTCCTTGTCCAAGATGGCATCAGTGCCTTTGCAGCTGGCTGCTGGGATGGTTCTCTTGGCTCGAGTGTCATGGAGGCCATGCTTGGAGCCCGTTATGGGTACACGATGAGCCAGCTGTTCTGAAGGTGGGGTGGGGCCAGAAGTCTGCTCCAGACCCTTTGCTGCCCCAGGTTCTCTCTGAGGCTCCAAGCTGAGGCGACCACCCCTCCTGGCCCAGGCTCTGGAGGAAGCCTTCCTCTGGCATGTCACATTGGTTATTTTCTTCATAGCTTTCAGTACAGTCACCTTGTCCTGTTTGCTTGTCTGTCGCCTGCCTTCCCCACCCTGAGTGTAAGTCCCTCCAGCTCCCTCTGCTCCCTGAGTTCCTCCTCAGCACATATACATTTTTATTTTCCTGGTAAATACATAGCTGGTGAATGAACTCTGGTGTCTTGTCTTTGTTGGCTGCGGCAGTTTCAGTGTGCAGTCTGAATGATTTTGGCTCCTGCATCCAAGGTTTTCCTGATGTTGGAGACAGCCATTCCCTCTCAGTGTGTGCAGGGTGCCCTTCTCCTTGGAAACGGCAGCTCTGTCTTCTGGCTGTGTTCTCCCTGCAGATCTCAGAGTCACTCTTGGTAACCTCACCACTGGGCTGTAAAAATTGCTCTAGGTTTCAGCAAGGCTAATGCCATATTTGCTCCTATCCACACCCCCTAACCCCAACCCTGTGCCATTGTGTCCCTGCAGGGCTGTTAGAGCCCTCCCCAGGTAGAGTGACAGTCGCGTTAATCCTTGCCTGTCTTCCCAACATCCTCTGAGTTAGAGCCAGCAGGCAGGGGGCCCAGTTCTCTCCCATTTCTGTGCAAGGAAGCGGTCAGCAGTTGTGAGCAGAGTGGTCTCAGTGCCGGTCCTGGAGGGTTGTGTGTCCTGGGTTCTCTCTCCCTTCCCTGCTGGTGGAGTCAAGGGATAGATGACAAGGGCAGGATAACAGCTCCGACATTTGAGGGCAGTTTGCCAGACAGGTGGGCCCGCCTCTCGGGGACCCTGTGCAGGGTACATCAGATTCAGCCCTGCTTTCTTCCTCCCCTTCGTGATGGGGTCATTGCATAGTGTAAGGTGGGAGTGAAAAATAGCTGAGGCAGAACCAGTTGCCATAAAAGTATTTGGACCCTTAAGACAGAGTTTAACACCTGAGAATTTATTTCTGAGGGAAAAATGAGAGAAGGAAGTCGTACGTGTGAAGATGATCATTGCAAGATTGGTTGCGGGGAACCCGGAAGGAAATGGGATGCCCAGCAGTTGGAGAAGGTCAAGGAAATGATGCATTAATGGGACGTTTGGCTGTTAAACAAGATCATTATGAAGATTATGTAACAACAGGAAGAAGTGTTAAACGAAAAAAAAAAACAGTTATCTGTGATGCAATTTCAACTACATAATTGTTGCAGGCTCTGGACAAGAGCAGGAAGGTCAGCCAGAGAAACGTGACCATGGCTTAGGCTGGTGGGGGCTCGGGGGGCTTGAGGGGCTCAGGGGAGACAGTCCTGCAGAGCTTGGCCTCTGGTGTCAGACCTGAGCCATGATGTTGTCATCTGCCTCCTGGGGCTGTTGTGGTTCAAGAGTGACAAAGGTAGTGGCCTAGAAGATACTCTCAGAGAAAAGGAAGACCAAAGTGGGCGGAGGAGAACTCGAGATATTTAGGGTGAAGAACTTGGGCACCATGAAGCCTCAGGTCCCCGTCCGTGAGCCTGGTCAGCACTGTGTTAGGTCAGACATGGTCAGTCTGCATAAAAAGTTACGGGACCGGATGTGGGCACACTCAGACAAAGTGCCCATCACAAGTTGGCCAGGAGGTGGGCTCAGGTCCACCATTTCGGGGTTGAAATCAGGGTCCAAAGAAGACATGCCTGACTGGGTTAGTGTGAATGTGTTTATTTGGAGGTGAGAGAAAAGGGGGCTTGCCTGCTCCGAGGGTCCTGCCCCACCTCTGAGGGTGGGGAGGGATGGAGTCAGCCAGTGGTACCTAGACACCCTCAGTGCCTTTGAGATGCAGAAGTGCCGCCAGGTGGGTCCAGAGGTGGCACCTGGGCCCCAGATGCAGATGTGGAGCTGCCTGGGGGTGGGACTGCTCAGGCAGTGGAGAAGTGGAGTGAGAGAAGGAAAGGGTCTCGGGTTGTGCCTTGAAGAGCTCCAAGAGGAAGAATGTGAGCATGTGGAGGGATGTCAGGATTTGCTCAGGGTCCGAGAGATGAGACGAGGCAGGGCTGACAGGTCCTTGGCTTTGGTGAAAAGTTGCCTGGGCAGAGCAGTTTTGGTGCAGTGACAGGTAGGGGTGAGGTAGAGCTCCTTTTTAATTTCCTTTTTAATGTTAATGTAGGTTTTAGTAAAAACTTGTGCTCTGTTTCCTCACCTAGTTGCCATGGTCAGTCGTATTTGGTATCCACCTGTATGGTGATTATGAAAAGGGGCAAAAACAGACCTTTAAAAAAGTTTCAAAAAATAGGTTTAAAATAGTGAGAAAGTAATGTTAGAAAATGATACACCGAAGGAAATACAGTAAAAATGGAAATCCTCTGTGTTCCCAGTGCTCCTCAGTAGTCTCTGCCTGGTATGTTTAAAGCAAGGGAAAGCTGCTATGGCGCTTCTCCTGGAACCCAGCTGGGGTCCCGCCTTGCCTTGGACTTTTGATGACCGGGACCTCGTGTCTCGCTGCGGGGCTGTCCTGTGACATTTAGCCATGGGGCAGGCTCTTGTCCTCAGGATCCATTTTGCCACCCCTTGCCCTGTGGGATGCAGGTGGTTTGGGGTGAGGCAGGCAGTGCCGATGGGGGTCCACGCCAGCCCAGCGGGGGCTGCTGTTGGGTGTCATGCTTTCCCAGGGTCCCCAGCAAGGAAGGTTGGGAGGAAGCGGCTGGTTTGGCTTTTGGTAGCAAGTGACCTTGGGAGCTGTGGTGGTCCTCCATCACCTTCTACCAGCAAACTTCCACTCATCCGCCATGCCAAGCAGTGCTGCTGCTTGTGGATCATGCTGTCACTGAATTACCATGGTGGATTGTGATGTTTGGTTCCCCCCATTGCTTTAATGTTGCCTCCACAAAAATCTCACCTGGCTTTCCTTGTTCCTGCTTTATGTAACCCATCGGAATCATTTCAGGGTGGCCAAGAAGGTAATTTGGAGAAAGTATTTGTGGTTGTGGTGACGTCTAGGACCACTGTGTTGAAAATGGGAGACTCTCTCCAAAGCCATTGGGCCCTGCTGAGCAAACGTGTTTGCTTGGAGCAGTATCAGAGCCTGTGCCACCCTGGTCACAGCCTTCTCCTGCCCTTGCCTCAGCTTTCCCTCTGCCGGCCACCCAGCCATGGTACCCTTGGCCTTGTCTTCCATGGGGGTTGTGTGAGGAGCACTGAGAGTCACCTCCCTGTTCCCATGAGCCTTGTGGGGTGGCCAGTACAGATGACAGCTGGAAACTGGACAAGGCCTGTTTGCTCTCGAGATACTTACTTGGTGACTGCACATCCTGACTTGCTGCAGAGGGAGACCCTTGAGATGTTTATAATATTGGAGTAAACATGGTGCCCAGCAACCAAGGACAGTAAGATGGGGCTTCATTTATCTATCCGTTCTTCATTCATTCATTCATCCATTCACTCACACTTGAGAGTAGTAAGGGTCTAGCTCAGCTGTCTTGAGGGAAGTCAGGATTTCAGACACTTTCAGTCACAGAAGCTTAATACATTGCAGAAAACCATGAAGAGTGAGGGGGGAAAAGAAGCTGTCAGATGCTTTGAGGCTGTTTTCATGTCAGGAGGATGGAGACAGGTTATCGCTCACACCAACTGTTTGAGGGGAGAACAGACTGCTGTTTGCCTAAGACTTTCTGTAGATGTTTGTGGCCACTGGCCTTTCCCATGTGAGCATGGGAAGTTGGCTCCCTCTCCTGGGTTTCCAGTTGAAGTATGACAAAACCCCACAGGCAGGCTGAGGAGGGCACATGTCCTGAAGTTCAGTCCTCGGCGGCTAGTGAGCCTTTCATTTCACAACCTATAAGACACTGTCACCCAGCTCCAGCCATAGTGCGTTTTCTGAAGGAAAGCCAGGAGTCACCTTTTCCAAGCCCACAGTTAGGATGTGCAGTCTGTTGATGCACAGGTGTTGCAGGGGCAAGCAGAATGTCCAGGAAAAAAATATATATATGGATTGATGCCTGCTGCTTTTAGGAGTGCGTTATACACACGTGCCTTTGTCATGCAGTCCTTATGATACCCCTGGGAGGCCCAGGCATGACAGACTTCTTCATTTCATCTTCATAAGGGGGGAAGGAACTTTCTGTCTGACCTACCTCCCCAGGGAGGGCTGAGCCCAGGAGGGGCATCTGATGCCTAACCTCCAACAAAGAAGTGTTCCTTCTCTTTGCCTCCCACCCCTCCTCCTTTTTCTAGGACCTGTCGCATCTGTCATCTGCCTCCATAGTTGCTTTACAACTCTGAGGTATAATTGACATACAATAAACTGTGCACACTTAAAGTGTACAATTAGATATATTTTGATCTGTAAATACACCTGAGAAGCCATCATCACAGTCATGGTAATAGATATTTCCAAAAGTTTTTTCTTGTCCCATTGTAATCTTCCCTTCAGCCCACCCCCATCCCCAGGCAACTGCTGATTTACTGTCACTGTAGATTAATTTGCCTTTTCTAGAACTTTGTGAAATCATGCAGTATGTACTTTTTTGGCAGGGTGGTGTCTGGGCTCTTCTTTCATTAATATTTATTTTGAGATTCATGCATGTTGTATATATATGAATAGTTCATTCTTTTCTGTTGCTAACATTTAATTTTATGGATATACTACAATTTGTTTATCCATTCTTGTGTTGATGGACTTTTGGGTTGCTTAATAATCTGTCAAAATGTCTTCCAAGGTGATTATACCATGTTATACTCCCACCCCACCAGCAGTGTATGAGAGTTTCAGTTGTCCCACATTTTGATGAGCACTCCATGTGGTCAATCTTTTTTAATTTTAGCTATTTTAATAGGTATGTAATGGTATCTCATGGTGTTTTAAATTTGAATTTCCCTGATGGCTAATAGTGCTGAGCATCTCTTCAATTATTTGTTTGCCATGCATAGCTCTTCTTTGGTGATAGATTTGAAAATCTGTTCAAATCATTTCCCCATTGTTTTCCCCCTTGGGTTCTTTGCCTGATTATTGAATTGAAAGAGATTTTTATATATTCTAGAGACAAGTCCTTTCTTAGATATATGATTCATGTATATTTTCTCCCAGTGGTGGCTTGCCTTTTCATTTTCATAACAGTGTCATCTTTTGAAGAGCAAAGATTTTCAATTTTGATGAAATCCAGTTTGTTTTCTCTATAGTTTGTACTTTTTGTTTCATATTACTGAAGTCTTTGCCTTTTAAACCCAAGGTCACTAAGATTTTCCTCCTGTGTTTTCTTCTGTACGTTATGTAGTTTTAACTCTTATATTTAGGTTTATGATCCATTTTGTGTTAATTTTTGTATGTCTTGTGAGATAGAGGTCAAGGATTTGATGTTTTGTTTCAGTGTTGTTGTTTTTTGCCTATGGCTATCCAGTTATTCCAGCACTATTTGTTGAAAGATTATTCGTTCACTTCTGAATTGCCTTACCACTATTGTTAAGAATCAGTTGCCCGTGTATGTGTGGACCTGTTAAATGGACTCTACTCTGTTCCATTGATCTGTTTGTTTTTGCTCCAATACCACACTGTCTTGACTATATAATGTCTTAAAAATCAGATAATATGGGCTTCTGATTTTCTTTTTTTCAAAGTTTGTTAGCTATTCTAGGACCTTTGCGTTTCCATATACATTTTAGAATCAACTTGTCAATCTCTCCCAAAGACCCTGCTGGAATTCCGATTGGGATTGCATTGAATCTATAGATCAGTTTGGGGGAGAACTGACATCTTAACAATATTGACTCTTCCATGCTATTAACTTGGTATATCTTTCCATTAATTGAGGCCTCTTAGTGTCTCTCAGCCATGTTTGGTACTTTTCAGTGTTGAGGTCTTACATCTTTTGTCAAATTTATCTGTAAGTTCTTCATAGTTTTTTTTTTTTAACATCTTTATTGGAGTATAATTGCTTTACAATGGTGTGTTAGTTTCTGCTGTATAACAAAGTGAATCAGCCATACATATACATATATCCCCATATCTCCTCCCTCTTGAGCCTCCCTCCCATCCTCCCTGTTCCACCCCTCTAGGTAGACACAAAGCACTGAGCTGGTCTCCCTGTGCTATGCAGCTACTTCCCACTAGCTATCTATTTTCTTCATAGTTTTAATTGCTATTGTAAATGGAATTGGTTTTTAAATTTTCAGTTTCTGAATGTTTGTTGCTTGCATATAGAAATACAGTGGAATTTTATATTGAACTTATATCCTGCCACCTTGCTAAACTCACTTATTCTTATTTTGTAGATTCTATAAGATTTTCCATATAGACTGTTCTGTTATTTGTGAATAAAGACAGTTTTACTTCCCCTTTTCCAAACTGGATGGTTTTTCTTCCTCCCTCCCTCCCTCCATCCCTCCCTCCCTTTCTTTATCTCTTTTCCTTGCCTTATTGCACTAGCTGGAATCTCCTGATGAGACTGAATAGAAGTGGTGAGCACATGTCCTTGTTTTGTACCTGTTCCTGGGGGAAAACATTCAGCCCTTCACCATCAAGTATGATGTTAGCCGTGGGTATTATCAAGCTGAGGAAGTTCTCTTCCACTCCTAGCCAACTGAGAGTTTTCATCAGGAATGGATGTTTAATTTTGTCAAATGTTTTTTCTACATCTGTTGAAATGATCATAAGGCTTTTCATTTTTGGCCTCTTAATATGGCAGATTAAGTTGAGTTTTGAATGTTATCTGCCTCCCCCACTTTAATATCTAGTCTTTCTTTGCTATCTTCATTCCTGGTGTAGGCATGCAGAATTTTCCTTATCCAAATTGTTCCACTGTTCTCCCTTGAGCCAGCTGTTTCTGCCCTTGTCACCAATACGACTTGCTGATGGCCTGTTGTGTGGAGGCAGGTATGGGCTAACGGCACAGGATTAGCAGGTTAGGTTAGTAATGAAACTGTGGCCAGGTGTGTAATGGGCAGCCTGGCTTCCTCATTGTGGAAGTGGCATAACACCTACTTTGGAAGTCTGTGGTCTCAGGAGAGAACCACTGTGTGGTAGGAGACAGAGGCCCGCCTGCCCACCCACCCAGGATGCTGGCTAGTGATGCCCAGGCAGTGGTTGCTGCCTGCCTGCCTGCCTCTCTCCAGTAACTTTAGAGCTTGCTCCTTCCTGGGGACTCTGACCTGCTCGGTGCTCCTTCCATGGAACCTAAAGAGCGCCCTTGTTTTCCCCAGACTGGCCTCTGCCCAGGATAGGAGCGTGTGGACACCTTGCTCTGTGAGCTGTGAAGCGTTGCACACACTGGGTATCTCAGAGGTAGCCTGGGCTCCTGGTGCGGTAGTTCTCAGACCTTGAGAGGGTCTCTGCTGCCGAGTGGGGGGTGAGGGGCTGGCTCGCCAACACCTCTCCCTCCTCTTCAACCCCAGTAGCGCTGGCATCTGTTTCTAGGATGGGATGGCCTCTAAGACCAATTTTTCATTAAAGTGTAGCATATAGCCAGAAAAGTACACAAGTTGTAAGTATTACATCTCAGTGAACGTTTATGAAGTGAACATACCCCAGAAACCCCTACCCAGGTCATAGAATAGAGCTTCTCCCCAGAAGCCATTCTTGTTCCCTCTCCTAGTGTCTCTGCACCCCCAACTTCCCTGACTTCCGTCACCATGGACAAGTCTTGCCTGCTTTTGAGCTTCCAATCCAGTACAGAATGTATTCTTTTGTACCTGGCTTTTTCACTCAGCCTGTTTTGAGATTTATCTTTGATGTTGTGAGTAGCAGTAGTGTGTTCATTCGACGTTGAATGGCTAGACCATGATTTAGTCATCCATTATACTGTTGGTGGCCACGTGGGTGGTTTTCAGATGGGGCTGTTCTGAATATGGCAGCTCTGACCATTCTCAGCACATGCATGCTCACATTTCTGTTGGTCCCTACCCCAGAGTGGAATTGCTGGGTCCTGGGGTATGAGTGTTCATCCTTAAATGATGTTTGATACAGTGCACAGACTTACCTTCCTGTTCCATGTGACGATGTCCTTGGTCTTCTCCACGGTGGCCCCTGTTGCAGGAATGCCCACTGAGAAAGTCCCCATGCCCACTGCTGTTCTTCTAGCTCCACACAGAGCCCAGGGCAGCAGGTGGGGGAAAGAGGTGGCCTTGAACCTGATCCCTCTCAAGTCCCATGACAGGCTCTGTGGTGACCCCCTTTCTTGAGCGCTTACTGTGTGCCAGCCAGGCCCTGTCCTGGGTGTTCATGTGTGTATCTCTTGTCCCCCTCCCAGGAGCCTGTAGGAAGCTTCTGTCATCTTCCCACTTAGTGGCTGAGGGAATAGGTGGGTGGGCTCAGAGCTCTCTGCTCACCTCCTGTGTACAGTCTTCTCTGGTGCTTTTTGCCCTGGAGCATGTGATATGGAGTTCACGCAGCCCATTAGACCATGTCCTGCCTGATGGTTGCTGTGTCATGTAGGACAGGCATACCCTCCCTCAATTACCTTTAGGGCCTGGTGAGTTTGCGGATCTCACAGATTCCTGTTCTGTGGAAGGTGACATGGGCTCCTCCGTACTTAACCCTGTGACTCACCAAATGACTTAACCAGTGTGGCCCCCACCCAGGCTCTGGCAGTTCCTGTTACTCTTTTCACATCCACCCAGCTTAGAACAGACATTGGTGACCCCGTGTGGAGTGCCCAGGAAAGTGAGGGCCACCAGACCCTGCGAGTCAGTCACGTGTCTGTAACACACTCTTACTGCTTACCACGGGAGTCCTGGTCGTCGGTTGTGGGTGTGGTCACTTTTACCCATCTAGGATTGGCAGCCTCAGGTTCTGGGACCAGTTCTGGGCTTGAAGCCCTCTGAGAAGGGGTATGTCCTTGGTTCTCTTCTCCATAGTCCTTCTCATGTCCTAAAGGAGCCTGCTTGATATCGCCACTTTGGTGCTCCTGGCCGCTCAGCTGAGCCTCAGTTGTGGTGCCTCACCTGTTACTTCTGTCCTTGCCTCTGGCCATTTCTACATATGCCTCAGGACTGGGCCATAACCAGCCCTTCCTGCATCCACCAGGCCTGCATTTGGTGACTTGTTGAGGGAAATTCTAGGATATCCCCTGTTCTCAGGATCCTATAGCAGCCCAGGAGCAGACTGGCAGACTTTTGGCGCCACACTAGGCACTGTGCTGCCTGAAGGGATCTTAGAAACCCCAGAGCGGCCTGGCGGACAGTGCACAGGACCCTCTCCTGGCCTGGCAGCTGTGGGCACAGTCTCCCAGGATGGTGGTCAGTGTGCCATTGAGGATCTACAAACACAGTCTGTGGTTTTCCCAACATTCCGCCCAGGCTTTCCAGCTGCCAGAGGGAGAGCTGGGCTCAGGTTGGTGGCTGGTCTTGCTTTAAGTCTTATTAGTTGGACCAGCATTGGAAGCCAGGTCTGGCCCGGCTGCTTCTCTGCCCAGCCCCAGCACCAGGCGTTTTTCACCGGCAGCACAAGAGTGCACTGCTGTCACCTCGCTGTCTCACTTAGCATTCTCTTGGAGGTTGGCCCCATCACGTCCTAAAAAGCTGGCTTGTTCTAGTTTTGGATCGCCTGTATTCTACGTGTGTGTGGGCTGAGCACTGTGTGTGCCCCTCCCCTGGGCGTCGGGTGTTTCGTCTTGCGCAGCTAGTATTCTTACTGGCTGTTCCCACGAGAGCACGGCTGAGAGGGAGGAAACCTCACCCGGCGTGCTGTCATCAGATGCACTGCCACCTGGACTCTTCTGCGAGCATGGATGCAGATAGAAAACGCTCTGCTTGGCTTTCTGACTATCCAGTTGTATCAGTGTAGGAACGAACCAGCTCCCAGATGACATGTTGAGAGCTCCTGTGCTCTCAGAAAGGGCTGAATTACAACAAGAATTGTATGTTGACCTGATTCAGAGGTCAAGAGCATTTAAGTTTGTAGTTTTGTTGGGAAGAGCTGCTGGGACAGTTGAGAGAGAGGACCAGCACTGTGGAGAGGGCCCTTTCTCACCTCTGCAAGCCTCTCGGAGAGGTCCCATGGATGGTAGCTGCTCGTGGCTGCTGTCCTGGGCCCTGGGCTTCCTCTTCCTGGGCTGCTCATTAGGTGCAAGCAGTGCTCTGCCTGCTGCCTTTGGGCCGAGTTGCAGCTGCAGTCGGCTGCTCTGGCCATGGGCGCTCTGCGGGCTGTGAGTGTACAACAGTCAGGGCCACGCAGGCAGTGGCCATCCTCCAGCTGTGGATGCTCCTGGGGAGCAGATGGGCCCCACCGATGAGGAAGTGCTTTTGTGCTTTTGCAAGTGGTGAGCTTGGTGGCTGCGGCTGAGACACAGCCCCTGCCCCAGTGTCGTTCTTCCTCTCAGAAGCCGTGAATGAGAGAAACCTCACCCTTTTGAGTGCGAGATTCCCATGGGGTCCTGGCAGAGGAAGGAGCCTTTGCCAGGCAGGGCGCTGGCATGACACCTGCCTGAGGGAGGTTCCCCTGGCTCCTGCCTGGCTGTGGTACCAGGCAAGGCAGAACAGGGCCAGGAGGCTGCACCTTCCTAGCTGAGAGGTAGAATCAAGGCACATTGACTTCTTTTCCTCGCTCAGGGAGATGGGGTGGGACACGGGCTGGTCACCGCCAGGCTCTCTGGGAGATGCAGGCACTGCCTCTTGCACTGACTTGCAGTAGAAGCAGTTAGGGTCACAGAATAGCACCCACCTTGGGAACATGTGGAGTTCATCAGAAGCGGGAAGACTTGCTGTGGCTGAAAAGAGTAAGACTGGAACCAAATCACAGACACGCACTCGCCTGGCAAAGCCTCTTTCATCCGCGTGGACATGACTGACGCCCACTGTGTGGCTTGCAGGGCACAGTGACTCAGCCAAGGATGGCCTTACAATGCTCAGCACATTGAAAGGCTCGAGGTTTGCTTGCTTCTGGGTGCCATCTGTGTCGTGTTTTGGTTTGGAAGGACAGCTTGCTTGGTTGCTGATGAACACTTCCAAAGCCTTTCGAGCTAAGTGGGTTTTGTAAATTCTAGTCTATACTATTCTGCTTTAAAAAGAAAAAGAAAAAAAAGTGACTTACACATGGTTGGTTTTAAAGCGAACTAGTTTTTGCTGCTGACCCGGCGGGCTTTGAGCCCACTGAAGGAGTTGGTGTGGGCTGTGCTGCATAGATGCAGGGCCACAGTGTGGTCAGGGCCTGGCTAGACAGGCGGGGTGAGTCCATCCTCGGTGTGTGCCATTTCCTTCCAGGGCCTGGCAGGGAGAGGCTCCAGTGCCATTGTCGTTTACCAAGTGTCCTGCAGCTTAGGGCAAGCGTTGAGGGTGGGCTCAAGCCCCTGATGTTGTGGGTGGGCGTGGGGACCTCTCTGGCTCCAGTGCACCCTGGGGGTAGACAGAGGCAGCCTGGCCATCCATAGGTGCTGCTGGGCATGAAGCCAGCCCTGTGTGGAACTCTTGTAACCTGTGCATTTCCCTGCTGTGGCAAGTCGGAGAGAGTATGTGGGTGGGATGCCAGCATCACCAGCCTGGTGGTGTCTGCGTGCCCTCCCTCACCCTACCTAGTAAAGCACCAGCTGGGCCGTGAGTGTTGGGCAGATCCTGTGCCAGGCTAGCATAAAGCCACACTCCACTGCCTTCTAGCTGCGTGGTGAGCACTGGACCTCTTTTACCTTCCTGGACCCTCAGTTTTTTCTTATCTGTAAAGTAGAGTTTCAAGGGAGAAAAACTAGAGACCTTGGCCCCTGGAGGAACCCAACAAGTAGTGGTCCTGTGAAGAGAGTCAGGCTGGGTGGGCCTGCCCTGGCTTACTGCCCTTGAGTCTCACCAGTGCTTGGACTTGGGGAGTACAGGGTTTCCTCTTTGCCACCAGGGCTGCACAGGTCCAGCTTAATTAGTGAGAGATTGGGGATTTCGGGTGGAGCAGGAGCCCTTGATGCCTGGAGAAAAGGGAGCAGTGAGCAAGGGGCCTTGCGGACTCCAAAGAAGTCTCAGTTCCTTGTTTCACATGAGGGCTGGAAATCCCCCACAGGGTGGTAATTACTCAGGGCCTGGGCCTATCCCCTGAATTACCACGAGGAGGAGGCTGGTCAGTGGTGGGTCTGTCCGCCCTGAGCCGTCCCCACCTCTGCACGTGGATCCAGGTTCAGACCACTGAACCAGTTCACAGAACAGTTTTCAGACATGTGATGTGGGAGTGGTGGCATCCTGCACTGTGTAGTCCACACTTTTACCCAGGCTGCTTCTGAGGGCTGCTGTCCTGCCTTGGTCCTGTCACCTGTGCGTGTCCAGCACCCCTTCCTTCCTCCCGTGAGTTGAGCCGCAAATGTCGTGGGTTAGGCTGGCTGGAGTAGTGACTTAGCAAGTGATGAGGGGCTCACTAGAAGGTAGGCCTTGCTGCTTCCCCGCCTGCCCTTGGTTCTCACGTGGTGGGAGGTCTGCATAAGAACCCTGGGAACTGGGTCAGTGGTGAGGAACGTTCCCTCCCCGCCTCCCAGCGTGTGCCCCTGGGCGTCCCTGAGGTGTGAGTGAGGACAGTTTGAGGAGGGTTCTTTCTCTCCTCTCCCTGAGCCGGCCTGGAGGAGGCCAGTTTAGGGGGTGTCCGTGTGTTCCATGTGGAGACACTGGCTGCTTCACCTTCTTTCTGCCTGGGATGGTTGTTCGTTCGCTTTCCTGTCTGACCGTGGATACCTGATTGTCCCTCATGAATCTCCAGTCTAGGATCTGCAAGCACTCGGCGCAGTAGTAACAGAGTCAGTTCCACCAGTGGTCACCAGCTGACTGTGTTCACCTGGGCCACACCCTGGGCTGCCCACTGACTTCCTGCCCTGCCTTTGCTCTGCTCTGAGTGCTCCCCCACTGCCTGGCCCACCTCACCTGCGCCCTGCCCTTCCAGAGTAGCCCTCCCCGCTCCTGACACCTCCCTCTGCAGCGCCAGCCCTGAGCACATTTAGGCACCTGTGTGCACAGGGGCAGACATCACCACCCTGGGACGGTATTTACTTGCAATAAAGAGGCCAGTCAAATAATGAAAGTAAGTGGGCTGGGACAGTGAGCAGTTCACATGGGAAGTCAGCATTAGTAGAAAGGAGGTGACATTTGGCTTCACTAATTATTGAGGAAATTCACATTAATCTGTATCTGTTGAAGGAGCCCTAATGAGAAGATGAGGCTGCAGGTGTTCAGATGTCCCTCATGTGTGAATTCTGCCCTTTTGGGGAAAGCTGTTTGGCATATAGTTTTGAGAGGTGGTTTTTTTGTTTATTAGTTTTGGTTTGACTTCATTCCCTGGGAATGAATCCCAAGGGAGATATCCAAAGGACAGAAGGGCCACAGACGTGCCAGGCTATTCCTGACAGCAGGAGGGTGTGAGTGACCCTTGAGCACTATGACCTGTAGAGCTGCCCCAAAGCCCTCTTTGAGAGCAGTGCCTGGGAGTAGCTCAGAGGCTTCCTCCCCGCACAGTAATGGCATGGTCTCTGCTGTGATCGTGAGTGAGTGTATTTTCAGACAGATGGGTGCCAGGAAGGACCTAGCAACAGGGTGGCCTGTTGGGGTAGTGGGAGCAGTTTAGCTCCCACAGTGGCTGAAGTTAATGGAAGGCAGGTTGTGTAGCCAGCTTACTTGCCCTGGGTCTGTTCTTCCTCCTGGCTTCCTGACTTATGCCACTGTCTTTGCTCTGGACCCCTCTCCCCTCTCCAGGGCTTTGGTGCCATTTCACCATCTCCTGAGGTGTTGGGGCTTCTCCTGTCCACCCTGGGAGGCCCTGCTCAGATGCTGCCCTCACCACAGGTACCCCTGGCCTGCCTGGTACCTGACACCCAATCTCCCTGCCCCACGGGTCCTGTGCTGGACTTTTTATAGGCCTGGAGCCTGGATGGGAGCCTCCCCTTGGCTATCTATATCTGAGCCTTGGCGTCCCTGCTATGCACAGGGTCCTCTCATCGAGGGTGGGAGGCAAGTGCCACAGGCTGCCGGGGTGTCACTGTCTGCTGTGTCTGAGGCCGGAGGCCCAACCTGGCACTGCATAGACCCCAGGACTCCTGCCTGTTTGGTGTGGTGAGGGCAGGGCTTGGTCCACTTCCTGGTCCCAAGGGCCTGACTGCCTCCAGAATGCCAGGTGATGCTCCCCACACAGTGCTCAGTGCCCTTGCCATCATGGCCAGAGTGGGGGCCAGAGCGGAGCCAGAGGGATGAGCCCTCAGGGGTCCTGGACTTCAATGCAGCAGGGGCAGAAAGAAGAAGGCAGAGGACGTAGTACTTTCCACAGGGCCGAGAGCCTGAGAGCCTCCTCAAAGCCGAAAGCCTCTCTTGCACACCCGCCCGAGTGCAGGAGCTGCTCAGCTGTGACAGTGGGGCCTGCAAGCCTTACCGCATCCCCGCCCCTGTGCAGCCTCCAGGAGGGTCTCCAGCTGTGTGAGGTCTACAGTGCCAGCTTGCTGCCAGCCCCTAGGGTTGCTCAGGTGTTCTGCCTCCCCCCTCCTGTCTGGCAGCAGGACAGTGTCTGCCCAAGGACAAGGACACTCTGTGCCGCTGGGCTCGCTCTGCGGGGATTGCTGGTTCATAAGCTTGTGGGGACCCAGGGCTCTAAATATACCAGGGTGAGGTCACTGGAGTGGAGACAGGCCATGTGGCAAGCCCAGGACCCTGTCAGGGCCAGAATCCCAGGGCTGGGGACAGGGAGAGGGTGGCCTCGTCCCTGTGGGACCGGCCTCCTCACTGCCCAGTTTGTATTTTTTCTTGGATATTAGTGCTTTGGGGCTCCTAAGAAATCTTTGTCTACCCCAAGGTTGAAAAGGTATTCTCCTGTTTATTCTAGAAGCCTTAGAGTTTTTGCTTTCACATTTAGGTCTGGGATTCATTTTGAGTCAATTTTTGAGTGTGCTGTGATGCTTGGTGTAATTGGAATCAACAATATGTATTTTCTGTGACTTTTCATCCTTCGTGGTTTGAACTTCACCTTGTTAATGCACTGAAGCTGCAGTGTGCTCATTTCTAGTGCTCTTGAATTTCTCAGTCTGTTCCTTCAACTCCTGGAAGACATTGGTGTTGTTATAACATATGACCACATGACCCACACCTTTCTGTGCCATCCCCATTCATTAAATGTGATGGTAATAATAGTACCTTCCCCTTGAGGTTGTGATAATTCAACAAGGTAGTGCTATGTGGAAACAGACCTTGGTAGAACAGGGCCTGGCTCGTAGCAAGTATCGTGTGAGGGATAGAATTGCTTGGTCATGAGACATGCACGTGTTTGATTTGACTAGACACAGCCCCATCGCCCTGGTATTGTCAGACCCCATTTCCACCAGTCAGGTGTGTATGCAGTGTAGCAGCCACTGGTGGGTTCGGTCTGCATCTGCTGATGACTAAGAGAGTTGAGCACTGCTGCACGATCTCCTGTTTTGTCCAGTTCCTATTCGTGTCTCCTGGCCCAAGTTCTCTGTATGCTCCAGATGGATCCTCGGGGCCCTGTGGCATTGGTCTTCTCCCACTTTGACTTTTGCTCTCCTTGTGGTGTCTTTAGATGAACTCTGGAGATCTCATTAATTTAACTAAATTGATTAGATTATTATGTATGGCTCTTTTCAACTTGGTGCACTTTATTTGATAAATCCTTCAACCTCCCATCAGATGGCAGATTTGAGTGCATCTCCCATATGAAGAGGAAATCTTGTTTCATAAACACAGTGAATCTCAGTTGTGTGACAGCCACTTGGACAGGTGGGCGTGTCCATAGACAGGCTCATGGTAAACTGGTCACCATGCACTAGAGGAGGCAGACTGGAGGGTGTGCACTGGGTGCCATGCTGGCCCCTGGGAGCAGGTAGGAGGCTGCACGAGGTGGGGGCTTTGGTGATGCTGGCTCCACTGGCTCTCGCGAAAGGGAGCATTCTGGAGCAGGCTGGCATGGGGAGAAGTGCCTGGGGTCTGACCAGTAGCTCTTGTTTTGCAGATCCGGAACATGGTGGCGGTGCAGGAAGTCATCTCCAGCCTGGAGAAATACCCCATTACCAAAGAGGCACTGGAGGTGAGCATTTCTGGCCTGAACACTAGGGAGGGCAGTGAGGGCCGGGCCTGGGCTGCCCCAACCCAGGTCTTTCCTGGCTTCTTGGAGCCTCAGAGACTTTGCTCACTGGCCCAGTGGGTCCTTAAGAGGAGTGAGGGGGGCGTGCCCTCCTGGCCTGCACTGTGCCAGCCCACAGCACATGCTCCAAGAGTACCGTCTTCCCACAGGCACTGCAGGAAATGGGTGGCTTTAGTCTGGGGCCCCTTTCTCTGCAGGAGGCCCTGCACACTCTGGGGTGCATGCCCAGCGGAGGTTCCAGTGAGTGACGCTGGCTCAGGGCCCTCTGTTTGCTGTTGCCTTTGCCACAACGTGCTCCCCCAGGATGCTTTGCAGTAGCCTTAAATGGTCCGTCCACAGCCTCCAGGAGTTGGGAGCCTGTGAGATGATGCTTCTGAGCCTGCCGTCTCTGGGACCATAAGGTCTGAGGACTTGGGAGTTGAGAATTTAAATGTCACAAGGGACCCAAAATCCTCGTAGGTTTTGTGTCTGGGAGGCCAGTGGTTTAGGGGCCAGTGGGGTCATTTCAGAGACATGGGGCCCTTCCCCCCATTTCTGTCTCAGCTCCCTTTTCATGGGGTGTCCCTGTCCTAAAAGTGTGTCATCGTCTCTCTCTGGCTGTAGGAAACCCGACTTGGGAAGCTCATCAACGACGTCCGCAAGAAGACGAAGAACGAGGAGCTCGCCAAGCGGGCCAAGAAGCTGCTGCGGAGCTGGCAGAAGCTCATCGAGCCCGTGCACCAGAATGAGGCTGCACTGCGGGGGCTGGCGGGTGCCCCCGGCTCGGCCAACGGGGGCGCCCATAACTGCCGGCCGGAGGCAGGGGCGGGCGGCCCGCCCAAGAGCATCCATGACCTGAAGAACCGCAATGACATCCAGAGGCTGCCCGGGCAGCGGCTGGACAGGCTGGGCAGCCGCAAGCGCCGGGGGGACCAGCGCGACCTCGGTCACCCTGGGCCACCTCCCAGGGTCTCCAAAGTGAGCCACGACTCCCTGGTAGCCAACTCGTCCCCCCTCCCCACCAATGGGATCAGTGGGAGCCCTGAGAGCTTCCCCGGCCCCCTGAACAGCAGCGGGCACGTGGGCCCCGAGGGCAGCCGCCTGGAGCACAGCGAGAATGACAAGCACAGTGGCAAGATCCCCATCAATGCCGTGAGGCCACACACCAGCTCCCCGGGTCTGGGCAAGCCCCCCAGGCCCTGCTTGCAGACGAAGGCTGTGGTGCTGCGGCAGCTGGACAGGGTGGACGAGACTCCAGGTCCCCCCCACCCCAAGGGGCCGCCTCGCTGCTCTTTCAGTCCCCGGAACTCACGGCACGAGGGCTCCTTTGCCCGGCAGCGGAGCCCATACACATACAAGGGCTCCATGCCCAGTCCCTCGCCTCGGCCCCAGTCACTCGATGCCACACAGGTGCCGTCACCGCTTCCGCTGGCCCAGCCGTCCACGCCCCCCGTGCGGCGGCTCGAGCTGCTGCCCAGCGCAGAGAGCCCGGTGCGCTGGCTGGAGCAGCCTGAGGGCCACCAGCGGCTCGCGGGGTCGGGCTGCAAGGCAGGGCTGCCACCGGCCGAGCCCCTCCTGCCCCGGGCAGGCTTCTCCCCGGACTCCTCCAAGGCAGACAGCGATGCTGCCTCCTCCGGTGGCTCGGACAGCAAAAAGAAGAAGAGGTACCGGCCTCGTGACTACACGGTTAACTTGGACGGGCAGGTGGCCGAGGCAGGTGTCAAGCCTGTCCGGTTAAAAGAGCGGAAGCTCACCTTTGACCCCATGACGAGACAGATCAAACCTCTGACCCAGAAAGAGCCAGTGCGGGCCGACAGCCCTGTGCACACGGAGCAGCCGAGGACAGAGCTGGACAAGCCCGAGGCCAAGGCCAGCCTCCAGAGCCCTTTTGAACAGACGAACTGGAAGGAGCTGTCGCGCAACGAGATCATCCAGTCCTACCTGAGCCAGCAGAGCAGCCTGCTCTCGTCGTCGGGTGCACAGACCCCGGGCGCTCACCACTTCATGTCCGAGTACCTGAAGCAGGAGGAGAGCACTCGGCGCGGGGCCCGGAAGCCGCACGTGCTGGTGCCTCACAGCCCACCCACGGACCTCCCAGGGCTAAGCCGTGAGGTCACGCAGGACGATCTGGACAGGATCCAGGCCCGTCAGTGGCCGGGGGTGAACGGGTGTCATGACACACAGGGTAACTGGTATGACTGGACGCAGTGCATATCGCTCGACCCGCACGGCGACGACGGGCGGTTGAACATTCTGCCTTATGTCTGCTTGGACTGACTGGCCTGTCGGGCTCTAAGTGCATTCCCACCTTGCAGTCAGCCATAGAGCCCGGCGCCTCCAGTGGTTGGGAATCCGGAGGGTGGGGGGAGGTCCGGCCTGGGGTGGGAGGGAGAGGGAACGAGAGTCTCTAGGTCTCTCTGTGCTCTTCCCTCAAAATTCTCCTTCTTTTGTGAAATGCTGCTACCAGTTTACTAACAAAATTGCAAAGGAAGGACCGCGTGGAAGGAAGGCCAGCAAAGTGAGTTCAGAACTCTATAGCAAACCAGCTATAAAAAGCGTTAGCCCCCCACCCCGGAAGAGGTGTGGACGCTTCCCAGCCCCCGGTGAGCTGGGACCTCAGTTGCAGGCAGGCACAGAAAACCTGTGGAAGAGGTTACCTTTAACACAGCAACAGAAACACGCATCTCATCTCTGCATTTTCTGTTTTTTAACGTGGCCCTGAGTGTTTGAGGCAGTGGGCAACGCTGTGGCCTCTGTTTGCACCCCACCTGGCCAGCTTTTCCATCATGGTGCCAGAAGCTTCTCAGCTGTAGCGAGCTGCTGGCATCAGGCAGGCCAGCTTGCCAGCCAGTTTGACCCATGCTCCCTGGGCGTCCACACATTTGTATCTGGTTTCAGTTACAACCCAATTTTTAAAGAAATGCTGCAAAAATTTAAGTTTTCTGGAGTTTATTTTACCCCCCTCTTCCATCTGACCATCAAACGAATAACGTTCCTTGTTCCTCCCTCTTCATTTTCCCCTTCCTGCACATATCTAGAAAAATTCACCTTTCTAGAGTCTCCTCCCCAGAAAACACAAAAGTAACCGTGGGTGCTACTGGTGTGTAAGCTGTACTGTTGGGTGAGAAGAGACCTGTCTGTACGCTGGAAACACTCATAACCATTCCTTTAGATTCGTTTGCCTTATGGTTATTTGTCATAAACGCGATTTGCAAAAACAAGGAGCCTTAGTGAATGTACAGTACCTAGACTTCTGTGTTCTCAGGACGCAGAAGGGAGCAACTTTGCTATTTGGTCCAGTAAATGGACACCTTGTGATATAAATGTGGAAATAAAAAAAAAAAAAAACATTTGCACAAACCAGTCTGAGAACTGTTTTTAATTTGGTCCTTTACAGCCATATCTGCCCTTTCTGGATTCTGGATTAGCCAAGACCTGGACCCCATATCCACGGTTCAGGCCCCACAGCTAGCCAGACCGTGGGGAGGTGGGCAGGGCAAAGTCACAAAGTCAGCCTATTAGCCTTCTGCATGGAGACTGACCTCCACCTTGCCTTTCATTCACTCAGGGCCACGATGCCTCCCACATCTCTAGAGTCACCTGCTAGCTTTGGGTGACAGAACAAGGGGCCACATCTGTCTCCATCCAGACCTCATCTTCCCCAGAAAGAAGCCCTCCCAAGCCGGCTCCACAACCCAGGTCTCAGTGACCTTGTCTTACTTGCCCCCTAAAATATTTGTAGTTCTTAAATGGCATGGCTCCAAGCTGTGTTTGGCAGCCTAGCCCTTGGCCCTAGCTAGCCCCAGGCTGCCAGCTCCCCATGCAGGCCTGGGGCTGCCTTACTGTCTGGCTGGGGCTGACTTTTTAAAAAATAACTTTTCTTCCTTGACTTCCTTGATAATCTTTTAATTCATCCCCCTTGTCTCTGAAACTGTATGCTTCGGCTTTCTAGTTTTTATCACTCTGGAATAGGTCTTGTCCATATCTACTTAATTTCACAGGTAAGGAAGCAGCTACCCCTTTAGAGGGGCAGCCCCACAAGGCAAACCACGGGGTCCAGGAACATTCAGTCAACCCAGAACCACAGTTTCAGAGCCAGTGGGGAATTCTGACATAGCCGTGGTGCAGGACACACCCACTCCTAGAAAAAGTAGGTGAAGTAACTTTAAGGGCAGTGTGAGGTTGAACTCTGCCCCTGCCATCTACCATCTGTATGGATCTGGGCTAATCACTTTACTCCTGTGCACCTGTCCCCATTTGGGAGCTGCAAGTGCTACCCCAGAGTTGTGAGGACTAAATTAAATCATCAGACTTTAGGGTGGAAAAAAGGAAAGCATGTCAGCAGGACCATTTGTGCTGTGGAGTAACTAGTTTCCTAAGTCCACTGTGCCTGTTTTCTCACTTTGTAATATGGCCAGCTGACCTGTGGGTATCCTGAGGGTGACATTATTCTTGTGACAAAGGGTCACAGGCACAGCTGGAAACTATTAGGGTGCAGGTTGGCATCCCATGAGCCTGTCCTCTCAGGCCTGGGCTTTGAGGGAAGTCACTGCTCCCCCACCCCCTCCAGGGACCACCTGTCCTGTGTCTGAGTATCTGGTCAGCCCTAGGGTACAAATATTGCCTGCCTTTGAGAACACAAGGTTAAGCTAAGACCTGCCACCAACCTTTGGGGATCAAGTTGGGCTGTCACTTTTTAATTTGCCAAGTAAGGACACAGTAGAAGGAAATTTTAACATTCCCTATCCCCCCAAAAGTTGGAAGTACATGACTTTTCGAACAAAGTCCTTCAGTATAAGATCATCTTGCTGAAAACACCGTTTTGTTTTCCTCCGTTGCGGCTTGGGGCTGCTCTATCCCAGCCGGTTCTTGGGCGTCAGCAGTCGGGGCCAGCATCACGCCCCTCCCTCCTGCAGATCCCCTAGAGACAGGTGCCCGAGGAGGCTGCCATTACCACGGCTCCCAAATTGGCCGGAGGATCTAAGCCACGTCGCTTCCCTTCTCTGGGCTTCAGTCCGTCAGTCGGTGAAATGAAGATGGTAATACCATCTTCGTTTCACCGCACAGCGCACATCGAGTTCCCAGAACGTGCTCCGGGGCGCTCTGAGGTTGGCCCCTCTGTTGGAGTCCAGCCACGGGAGTTCGCTCCCGGTTTGCAGAAAGAATTTGGCCCAAGGAGAGGTTTTTACAATTCGGTTTCTCTCCCCGAAAGGTCTGGTCTTTTACCTTCGTTGTCCGCCGCCGGCCATCAGGAATCTGGCTGGGGGGCGACCCACGAACTCGATCGCCCGCTCACAGACACCGACGTGGCAGGGCCTAACGCTCCCGCCCGCCCCTCCTGCTTGTGCTCTGGGACCCCGTCCCCGGTCCCCCGGGCCACCCCACCGCTTGAAGAGCCCTTGTGGCTTTACGGTCGCCGTTCCTTCCTTCCGCTTACGGGACAGGCCCCTCTCTCCCCCTTTGGGCTTCCGGAGGGGGCGGGGCCTGCGCGCGCTACGTGGTGGCGGGCGCGTCTGCCGGCGCGTGTCAGTGACGCAAGAGGTGGCGGCCAATGAGGAGCGGCGTTGGCTGGCGCTCCCGCTCCCGTCCGGCCCCACCCCCGCCCGGCGTCGGGCCGTCGGACGGGCGGGAAGGGGGTGGGCGCTCGGGGAGGATGGCGGTGGCGGCGACGGTGGTTGTGGGCGCTGGTGCCGGGGGCCCAGGAGCCGCGGGCGGCAGCGGCGGGGCGCGCGAGGGCGCGCGGGTGGCGGCGCTGTGCCTACTGTGGTACGCGCTGAGCGCGGGCGGCAATGTAGTCAACAAGGTGATCCTGAGCGCCTTCCCGTTCCCCGTGACCGTGTCGCTGTGCCACATCCTGGCGTTGTGCGCGGGGCTCCCGCCTCTGCTCCGCGCCTGGCGCGTGCCCCCAGCGCCGCCAGTCTCGGGCCCTGGGCCCGGTCCGCATCAGTCGCCGGGCCCGCTCCTGCCACCGCGCTTCTACCCGCGCTACGTGCTGCCGCTCGCCTTCGGCAAGTACTTCGCGTCAGTGTCCGCGCACGTCAGCATCTGGAAGGTGCCCGTGTCCTACGCGCACACCGGTGGGTGCCAAGCCTGGCCTAGGGGAAGGCGGCCGGGGCACGCCGCCTGGGGCTTCGGCTCTTGGGTAGGAGCGCACCGGCCGGGGTGCAGTTGACGGTCAGGAATGCCGGGCTGAGAAGTCAGCTAATGTCCGGAAGGCGCTGGAGGCCGCCAAAAGCTTTTAGCAAGAGAGGGACACGCACAGGGGTCTCGGGAAGGGAAGGGGCTGAGAAGAATGCTGGGAGCTGAGCAGGGCGGATCAGAACTGTTGGGTTAGGGGGAAGGCCCACAGAAATAGAAGAGCTGAAGCAGGTTGAGGGGCTGCCAAGCCTTCCCGCCCCTCCAGTGGAGTTGGGACAGAGTCCCAGGGTGGGTTCTGGGACTAGAACAGCTCCCTGAACGCCCCTTGCCTCTCTTTGCAGTCAAGGCCACCATGCCCATCTGGGTGGTCCTCCTGTCCCGGATCATCATGAAGGAGAAACAGAGCACCAAGGTAACCCAGGAGGGCTCTGGGCCAGTGGGGGCCCCAAGGGCTTTCTGGCTGTTGCCCAGCTGGTGACGTGGTCCAGGTTCCTGGCCTGCAGGTTGCCTGGCTTCCTGTCAAGGAAGGAAGTCAGCTTAGAGACCTCTGGTGGCTCTTTTGCTGCTAATGTTCTGGAATCACCCTGGGGGCAGTGGTGTGTGGTGTGTGTGTTCCTGAGTTGTCTCTGTTGGGTGATCTCAGGATGCTGCCATCCATCTCAAGTGCAGCGTTCCTTCCTGTTTTGATTACCTACCTGGGGTTGCTGGTAGGCAACTTGGATAACTTGGTCCCATCCTGACCAGACACCCCATGCCCCTCCAGTGGGGTCAGGGTTGGAACATCCTTGGAACATCCGACTCCTTGCTGGAACGGAACTCTGACAGAGTTTCACATCTTTGCAAGAGATAGCGGTCAGGTTGGGACTTCTGGGGTCAGAAGTGAAATGCTAGTCAGAGGAGTCCGATTTTGGCAAAGCCCAGCAAAGTCTTCACAATAAAAACAGCCAGGAATTGTGAATGTCTGGGAATGGAAGTGAAAACAACACGCAGAACCCAGGGCTGCATAGGGAAGATGCTCCGGGCACAATTCAGGGTCTGTTCAAGATGCCAGGCCTGGGTATTTCCTGGCTTGGAGGGAGAGAAGCTGTGGCGTCAGCCAGAGACAGCCTTTCCCTGTGTCCTTAAGTGGAAGTGGGACTCTTGTTGTCCCAGCTGGAATCCATTTCATGCTGGACAGAGCTCCTCTTTCCTATGTGGTCGGTTTCTGGCATCCTGTATTTTATGTAACTTAGAACGGCGTTGCCCTGGATCAGCTTATAGAAATGGGGCCACCTCTGGCTGATGTTTTCTTTCAGCCAGTCTTTTCCCCTGCAAGATCTGGGCGCGCTCTGCAGCCCACCCGCAGGGTGACGTCAGGTGTGACTTGTCTCCCTAGGTCGGAGTTGCCTGAGAGGTGTGCGGCTGCATCTCTCCATATCACATTGTGTTTATCAGGTTTCCTGTTGTAAGGGACATTGTACCCGGCTTGGGCGGGAAGCCAGAACCTTACACAGAGAGGAAAGACAGGGGAATGGCTTAGGCAGGAGACTAAGGATAATGATAGAGTAAGTGTGGTCCCACCCTGTTTGGATAAGCTGGGTAATCATTCCTGATCTCAGGGGAAGAAATGGGACTTCAAAAGGGAGAGCCCGAGGGCGACAGCCAGTAGTGGGGGGAGCAGGAATTCTGGAATTCAGAGGCCTCCCTCGGCCCTGTGTGTGGGCGTTGGTGGGGTGGGAAGCCTCACCACCCCCTCCTAAAGTCTCCCAAGTGCTTTAAGAGTATCCTTTGAGCCAGGAGTAAGAAGAGCTAACTAAGTGTGGGGAATGGATCCCATTTTAGCCACCAGAGTTCCAGGGCCATTCCTTGCCCTAGGCCCTGGAAAGCTTGAGCCTTCTGGAAGGCCCCCTATCATGGCACTCGCTACTGGTTCTTTCGGCCAGCAGTTACTGGGTTGCCTGCCGTGTGCTGGGCACCAGGAGCAGTGAACAAGGAGCTGCCCTAAGCGAGTGCAGGGACGCAGACAACGTAAAGGGCGCTTATAGTGGATGGAGAGCGCTATTCCCTGGAACACACAGCAGAGGAAACTGACAGCGTCTAGGGGGAGGTGAGTCAGGGAAAGTTCTTGTGTTTGTGAACTGACACCTGAAGGGAAAGGAGGTCTCCAGCTGGAGAAGGTGTCGGGGGAGTGTCCCTACCAGGGATAACTGCATGTTGGAAGAGCCCAAAATAAGAGGGACCCGGCCAGCCTTTCAGACGATTGAAGTTTCAGACCCTGGTGTGTTGGTGGCAGCAGCTGGATAGATCCTATTGAGACCAGCCCTGGTTTGTGGCTCTTAATGAGGGTGATGGTATAGGGGGTGGGGCCACCCACAGTGATACAGCCCTGCCCTCAGGTACTTCGAGAACCATCTGCGTCCCCCCCCCCCCCCAGCGCCCCCTAGAGCATCACTGTCGTGGCTGACACCGTTGTTCAAAGGGGTAGGCAGTGTCCTTTTGGGGAGGGAAGAGACAGCAGCTGAGGCTTTCCTCTGGTCATCTGTGTTGGGTGGCCCAGCTCAACCCTGGCCCATCAGCCCCTCCTGCCCTCCTCTCACAGGTGTACCTGTCACTCATCCCCATCATCAGCGGCGTCCTGCTGGCCACTGTCACGGAGTTGTCCTTCGACATGTGGGGGCTTGTCAGTGCCCTTGCTGCCACACTGTGCTTCTCGCTTCAGAATATTTTCTCCAAAAAGGTATTTGGGTGCCATCCAGGGTGGACCTGGTGTTGCAGGGGTGTGCGGGTGGCATCTAAAAAAAAGTGGCCGAGTAGGGATTTCTTCGGTGTTGGAACAAAACAAATCCTGTTGCCCTTCTGCTGGTTTTCTATTTGTTTGGTTTTTAAATAGCTTTTTTATTATAAAGTTCGCCTACATTCAATGTGAAAAAATGGAGAAAAGCCCAATGAAAAGAAATCAGAAAACTTATTGAGCACCTACTGTGTGTGCCAGGCACCATAGTAGGTGCTGGAGACAAGGAATCAAGAGAGACCTGCCCTCTGCCGCAGGGTTTCCTCTTTACTGAGGAAAGTCGCAGTGCTGTCCCCTAAGGAGAACTACTATTAATGCTAGAGATTTTTCCTGCACAGTTTTTAGAGTTGTAATATTATACGTACTTTTCAAATTCTGCTTCGTTCATTTATTATTGCAACACTGCATGCTCCCATATCATTGAAAGTTATTGCTCCTAACTCCGGTAATAATCACATCTTTTCAGGTATCACAAGTAACACAGTCAGTTTCCCTATTGCAGATGCAGATTATTTCCAGCTATTCACTATAAATAATATTGTAATGAACATCTTGGCGCATAACATTTTTCTGTCTCTCAGGTTATTTCCTTTTGATAGGTTTACAGTTCTTGGGTCAGAGGGTATGAGATGTTTATGGCTCTTGATATACTTTATGCCAATTTAGACATTAACCAGTGCCACTTCCGAGTGCCTGTTTTACTGTAGCTTCACCAGCATTGAGTGTTGGTGTTTTTTGTTTTTGTTTTGTTTTGTTTTGTTTTGTTTCTTTTCTCCGTCCTTCATGTACGAAACATCGTGCCTGTTTTGGACATGGGCTGTGTGTCTCGTCATAGGTGCACTTTCAGGTTTGGCAGTCAAGGTCAGATGTCAGGGTTAATGTACAGTCACCATGTTTGGGGCCTGGGTAAGCGGAGCCCCTCTTGCCACTTAATAGTTTCGATCAGCCTTTAAAGAGGTTTTCTCCCTTCAGGTATTAAGAGATTCAAGGATCCACCATCTCCGGCTGCTGAACATCTTGGGCTGCCATGCCGTCTTTTTTATGATCCCCACGTGGGTCCTGGTGGACCTCTCGGCTTTCCTGGTCAGCAGCGACCTGGTGAGTTGGCCTGTGTCAAGAACATGGCCTTTTCTTAACTGGTTCCAAAGTAGGCCCTTTGTCAGGGGGTCACACCTCTGTGTTGACTTTGGGGCATCTGAGGCCTCTGACAGGCAGCCCTTTTAGCCCTCAGCCCTTTGATGACTCACACCGCTTGCAGCTGAGCAAGAAGGCTGCCTGTGCATTTCCTTCTGTGTCGTGCTAGATCCTAGCTGCTGATAGCTGCTGCATTTGTGCCAGTGCATTCAAGGAAGAAAACAAGCACAAGCAAGTTTCCCATCTTGACAGTCTGGTTCAGATCTCACTTTGCCTTTTGGAAACTGTGCTTGCACTGCTCGAGTCCTTTCTTGGTGTCATCTCTGTACTTCCATTGGCACCAGATGTATCCATAGCTCTCTAGGCACAGGAAAGAGCATCTTCCCACCACCTACAGGACCAGCCTCCAGAGAATGTGCTAGAAACTAATGCAGGTGACAGTGATAAGAAGGAGGTTCTTCCAGGCCCGAGTTAGATGGAGTCAGTGTTTATTAGGGCTTAATGAGGTCTGACTGGATTCTTGACATTGGTCTTTAATCCCTACCACCACCTATGGACGTAGTGGAGGTTATCTCTGGTTTCCAGGTGAGGCAACTGTGGCTCTGTGTCCTAACTTCCCTTCCATGTTGATTAGCTGTAATGTTTCTGTGAAGAACTTTCCATCATCGGCTGGAACTAGTTTGTTACCTGAAAGTACAGTGCACGAAAAGCAGTTTACTGCTTCTCTTTCCTTCTAGTTACCAGTTTTCAAAGTAAAGAAAACCAGGGAGTGTTAACAGGGAGTTGAGGGTTTCTTTTGGGTGAAGGAGGGTTCTTTGATTTATTTACTTTTCAGTATCATTGTGAACTTGTGTTTGTCAGTTGTTATGTGTTATTTTGTTAAATATTCAGAGTATCTTGTCTGGGCTGATGGAGTCCTTCTTATTGGCTCCCTGCCCTTCTGATAGCACATATCAGCCTTGGGTAACTTTTGGCCCCACAGGATGTCCTCCCTCATCTTGTGCGCCTCCCATCACAGACCTGCAATCAGCCACTCCTTCAGGGACCCGGGTTGCTTTTAGCAGAGAGAGATTCGTGTTTAGAGATACCATCTCAGTGCCACGTGTGCTCACTGCTGTTGGGTTGTCATTGTTTTTAAGACTTGGCAGTAAAAAACCAGGAAAGACGTATTTGGTGGCGGAGGGGAGAGCTTATCCTGATTCATTCTAAGTCCAGTTTAACATTGCAGCATTTATTACTGCTTTGATTTTGTGTGTGTGTGTCTTTCCTGGTACACTTGGTTTCTCACAACGTTTCTCATTCGCAATATACTACGGAAACTGTTCATACGTGATTCTACTGTACACACATATAACTGCTTCGGAGTGAGACTCCCTACCAGACAACTGCAGGTAGCGTACAGAGAAACAGTAAAGATTTCTTGGCAGCTCTGTCTGTCCTTAAAACAGGTTTCGTTACAGACGTACAACTGGAATACTGTGTTCTAAGGGCACTTGAAATAATTGTTTTCACAATATGCCTCTGTCACCAACTTCTTGTGCATTTGGGTTCCTTTACTTCCATTTGTTTTCAATTTCTAGGCAATTTTTCTCCCTCACTGAATATATCAAACCTTTATATTTCCAAACCCAAGTGATATGACAGGGTTTATTCAGAGAAGTCTAACGTCAGTCCCTGTTGCCTCCCCACTGCCGACCCCCATAAGTAGCCATTTTTCTGATCTTGGTTTACCCTCTCAGTGTTTCTTTTCGCAGACATAAGCAAATTTCTATATATGGTCGGCCCTCCATATCCATGGGTTTCGAGTCCCCATATTCAACCGAGGATCAAAATTTTCATCCGAGGTTGGTTGAATCTGCAGATGTGAAACCCACAGATACGGAGGGCCGACTATAAATTGTACTACGCCATTTTATATGAGAGACTTCGAGCATCCTCAGATTGGGGGCTCCTGGAACCAACGCCCCACAGATACTGAGGGCCAAGTGCGTTCATACCTCCCTACTCCTTACACAAAAAGTGGCTTTTTAGATACTTAGAAAAGGGTGCCTTGCTCTTTTCACTCAGTGACATGTCCTGAAGATCACTCCATACTGACCTGTTAGGTCTTTTTTGTTCCTTTTATTGACTGCATAGTATTGTCTATAGGTTTGGCTTCAGTTCTGTTACACTGTCCTGTTACAACTCATTGGGGTCTGTGTGTATACACACAAACAGGTATATGTAGGCTTTGCTCTGCTCTCTCTCTTTTATTTTTTTGTCTGCTCTCTTTGCTTTGCTTTTCTCTTGTATTTTGGACATTTTTCGGTTTTCTTCTAGTTTTTCTCATTGAGGCCATCTATTTTTTACCTTGATGGGGACCTTGTGCGTTTTAACAGCAGCCCTAGGAGCATGCAGTAGTCCACAGCGCTGCCGCCTGAAGGCGGGGTTCCTGTCGGGGCTCCTCCTCTCTGCCCTGTGTCTCTCAGCCAGGTGAGTTAGCTCTGTTCCAGTGCAGCGCTCCATAGTAGGAGGAAGGAGGTTCAGGTCGGAGAATATCAGCTGGGGCCTGCTACTCGCCATGTTACCAAGAAGCAAAGGCTACAGAGGGCAGTTCCCAGACACGCCCAGCCCTGATGCCAACAGTTCAGCTGAAGCCAGGCACGGATCACCAGACTTGGGAGCAGGAAGCCTAGTTTTAAAGTTTGGACAGGATGTGTGAAACGGGTATTTGAAAACTGGAAAGTAAATGGGAGCAGGCAGGCTGGTAGAAAAAGCCAGATTGCAAAGTACCACTGAGCCATCTGTGAGTTTGCCTTTCTTTTGCCTCCTGTGTCTCCAGCCTGGACTTAAGGCAGCCGGAAATGCAGAAGTGGGCACTGGGGGAGAAGAGAGTCAAAAGCCCTCTATGCTGGCTTGCAGACGGGGAAAGGAGATTCCTGATGTTCAGAGAGAGTAGAGGAAATCCCCCATTTTCTCTGTTTCCTTTGTTCTCTCGCATCCCAGGCCCCCAGCAATCCCATGATAGTGGCGGCAGCAGGTCCCACGGGCACCTGAGATGCTGAGGGGGGCAGCCTCCCTCTGCAGTCACAGGATGGGATTAGCCCCATTGCATTTTTTTTCTCCCTTCATTCTCCCACTGCTTGGCCCCCGAAAGGAGGTGCAGTTGTGGGAAAGACACAGCAGAATGGGGTAATTAATTCCAACTTTCTGACAGGAGGACTGAAAGAGGGAGCCCTCAGAAACAATAAAGTACCAAGGAGACATGGAGAGGAGGAACCCAGAGAAAGTGACCTCATAAAACATGAAATCCTGGGCCCACTCCTGAGCTGTGCACGTGGGAATCTGATCCTAGCAGCATACAAAGACAGGATAGACTACTACCCAGGACCAAGAGTGACAACTGGGTAGAGCACACTCAGGACAGAGCTGTGTACCACTGAAAAGGCTTTGAAAACAGAACTGACATTGGAACCACAACCCACAGGAGGCTGCTCAAGCTTGTAGCCTGAACCCAACTGAGTCTGCTAAAACCAAATATTGACATTCCCCATGGGACTTAAATAAGACCTACAGTCTTATAATATTCTAACTGTCCAGGATATAATCCAAAATTACTTGGCATATGAAGAACCAGGAAAATTTCAAGTCTTGTGGGAAAAGATAATCAACAGATGCCAACACTGGGATGACCCAGATGTTGGAATTATTGGACAAAGACTTTAAAGCAATGATATATAATCATGCTCCAAGAATGCTCTTGAAACAAATGGGAAGAACAGAAGATAGATAGAACCGAATGGAAGTTCCAGAATGGAAGGAACAGCTTAAACACTCACTGGATGGGCTAAGCAGAATGGAGGTGACAGAGGAAAGTCCATAACTTGAAGATAAATCAATAGAAATTATCCAGTTGAAACCACAGAGAGAAAAAGATGAAAAGACAAAGAAAAAATCTTTGAAAACAGCCAGAGAAAAATGATGCAGTATTTATAGAACAGCAGTTTGGATGACTGCGGGTTTCTCATCAGAAACAATGAAAACCAAAAGTAGAATAACATTTTTTTTTAAAGTACTGACACTAAGGAACTATCAACAGATTATATCCAGCAAATATAGAATCTTCAAAATCAACAGAACTATAGAAAATCAGCAAGAATAAAGAACTGAATGCCACAGTCAACCAACTGGATGTCTGACTGACATTTCTAGAATACGCTACCCAACAGCAGCAGAATAGTCACTCTTTCAAGTGTACATGTGGAACATTCACCAAGATCATATTCTTTGTTACAAAACAAACCTTAACAAAAGGATTGGAAACATGCAAAGTATATTCTCTGATCATGATGAAATCGGAAGTAAATGACAGAAAGGTAATGAGAAAATCTCCAAACACTTGGAAATTAAACAGCGCATTTCTAAATAATCCCTGGGCCAAAGAGGAAGTCTCAAGGGAGAAAAAAATTTTTTTCAACTTAAGCAAAACTGACCAAAAACAAAAGAGAGAGAGAGAGAGAGAGAGAGAAGACACTACAAATATGAGGAATGAAAGAGGGAATAGCACTGCAGAACTCACAGACCTTAAAACCGTAATACTACTACTGACAGCTCTATACACATAAATTCAACAATAGATGAAATAGACCAGTTCCTCATAAACCACAAACTATCAAAACGCACCCACTCAAGATGAAAAAGATAACCTGAGTCTCAGAGCTATTAAAGAAATTGAATTCATAGTTTAAAACCTTCTAAAAAGAAGTCATCAGGCCCAGATGGTTTTACTGGTAATTTCTACCAAACACTTAAGGAAAAATAAACACCAGTTCTACACAATCTCCTCCAGAAAACAGAAAAGGAAAGGAACGCTTTTGGCTCGTAACAAAACCAAGAAAAAGACCAAAATCCCTCATGAACACGGAGGCAAAAGTTCTTAACAAAGTATTAGAACAAATCAAATGCAGTGATATATAAAAACCATGCTACACTATGAAAAAGTGGGATTTCAATCAAGAATGCAAAGCTAATTCAATACTTGAAAATCAGTCAGTGTAATCTACTATAATAGTCTAACAAAAATCATGTATTCATACCAACTGATGCAGAAAAGGCATTTGACAAAGTCCAACTTCCAGTCATGAGTTTTAAAAAGCCAACAAACTAGAAATAGAAGGAAACTACCTCAATTTGATCAAGGGCATATATAGTTAACATCATAATGATGAAAGATTGAAGGCTTTTCCCCCTAAATTCAGGAATAAGGTAAAGATGTTTACTTTCAACATGCATATTCCACATCATACTTGACATCATAGCCAGGGCAACAAGACAAGAAAAAGAAAAAAGAAATACAGATTTGAAAGGACAAAATAAAATTCTCTATACCCAACAAAATTTTATTCTTTAGTATTCAACTATAAATCACTACTTAAATTTTAACTTTAATTTTTCTCCTTGTCAAAGGTGTAAATGAAAAAAAAGTTGAGATACTAATCTATCTGTGCGTGTGTGTATACATGGAGATAGATATATACCTATATATATTAAATTTTTAATATAGAAAAGCTGATTGGAAAATTTACATACACTGACTGGCAAGAGAACTGGAATAGCCAAATAAGTTTGAGAGAGAAAGAATAAAGTTGGAGGAATCACATTACATAATTTTAAGACTTAGTATAAAGGTATGGATATTGGTGGAGAGAGACATCGATCAGTGAAGCAGAATAGGCAGTTTGAACTTACACTCACAAATATGGGTAACTGATCTTTGATGAAGGTTCAAAGGCAATTCAATGGAGAGAGGATAGTTTCTTTAACAAATGGTGTTGGAAAAGTTGGACATCCATAAGCAAAAACTGAGGCTTGACTTCAACCTCACACATTATACAAAATTTAATTCATAATGTATTCTAGACCTAAATTTAAGAGCAAAAATGATAACCTTTAGAAGAAAACAGAAGAAAAATCTTCACGACTTGGGATTAGTTCTTAGACATTACACCAAAAGCAAAGTCCATAAAGAAAATAATTGGTAAATGGGGGCTTCATCAAAATTAAAAACTTTTGCTTTCTAGTACACTATTAAGTGAAAGAAAGACAAGCTACAGACTGGGAAAAAATATTTGCCAATGAGATACTGACAGAGGACTTATGTTCAGGATATATAAAGAACTCTCAAAATTCAATAGTAGGAAAACAACTTGTTTAAAAATGGGCAAAAGACTTGAACTTCACCATTGTGATTGTACAGATGGCATGTGAAATATGTTCAACATCATTAGTCATTAGGGAAAAGCAAATTAAAACCAAGATGAGATGCTACTTCGTATCCAGTAGGATGGCTACAATGAAAAGTACTGGCAGTACCATGTTTGTCGAGGCTGGGCCACAACTGGAATTCTCATATATCGTTGGAGCAAGTGCAAAGTCATGCAGCCACTCTGGAAAACATTTGGGAGTTTCTTCTGAAGTTAAACATACACTGACCATATGTCCCAGCAGTCTCACTCCTGGGTATTTACTCTAGAAATGAAACTCACATTCACACAGAAGCCTGTACATGAATGTTTATAGCAACTCTATTCATGATCACAAAGTCTTGGAAACAACCCAAATGTCACTCAACGGGTGAATGGTTAAGGTAACTTCGGTATGTTTGTACAGCAGAACATTTCTCAGCAATAACAACTGTCATCCCTTACAACAACTTGGGGGGGGCGGTCAGAGGCATTATGCTGAATGAAAGAAACCTGTCTGAGAAGGTACCATGCTGTATCATTCCATTTATAGGACAGTCTCCAAAAGATGAACCTATCATGAGGAACATATCAGTGGTTGCCTGGGTTGGGGGAGGGGGTTTGCACAAAGAAGCCCTGGGGAGTGTTATGGGGTGATGGAGCTGTTCTGAATCCTGATTGCAGTGTTGGCTACATGAGTCAATATATGTGTGAAAAGACATGGAACTATCCACCGGGAGGAAGAAACACTTGACTTTATTGTTAATGTCAGTTCTTTTAAAAAGCTGGATTGCCTGGGTTCCTTTCCTGCAAGATAGATATCTTTGCAAGCTGGCTGCCTTGTAAAAATAGCTTGGAAGTCCATATGGGTCACCTCAGGGAAGAATTGCTGGGAGAACAGGCCAGCTCACCCTGAAGGCGTGCTGGTGGGCTCACATGCCTTACAGAGGCTATTATCCCAACTAGGGCAACGTTCTGGGCAATTCTGAGCAGGTCGCCTACTCAGATCTCCCTCACCTTTAAGAGGACTACGTGATCGTTCCCTATCAGAGGGTGATAGAATCAGGCCACTGCCCTAAGATTGCTGCAGCTCCCATCCTGGCAGGGCCACTAGACACCACTGTCCTGGGCGACCCAGCTGCATCCTCCTCTGTCAAAGGCCAGAGCAGCCTGGGAACTGGCCTGGGATCAGCCCAGGCTCTTTGAGGAGTTCTGTGGCCCCGACGTCTGCTAGTTGTGGTTTCTTCTGGGCCCCCTTCATTAGGGTGGCTTACTTCTGTGAGGGTCAAATGGTAACTAAAATTTTGACGATAGCATCACCTCCTGTTTGTTTGGCTTGGGATTGTTTTAAAGCACTTTCAAAGCCATGATTGCATTTGATCCTCATAGCAGCAGCGTTGTATGGACTTATCAGGGGTCAATCTTTCCCATTTCATAGATGAAGGAAACAGAGAGGTCGAGCAGCTTGCCCGGGGGGTTCCCAGCAATGGGGCAGAGCCTCTGGCTCCCAGCCTTGGGCGGGGAGGCGGGGGGGGTCTTCACACACCCAGAGGCTGCCTTCCCAGGACCTCCCCATTTTATACAATGCATCATGTCTGCTATGGTTTAAATGTCTGTCACCCCCCACCAAATTCTTATGTTGAAACCTAAGCCCCAAACATGATGGTGTTAGGAGGTGGGGACTTCTGGAGGTGATTAGGTCATGAGGGTGGAGCCATCATGAATAGGATTCATGCCCTTATAAAAGAGACCCCAGAGAGCTCCCTCACCACTTCTGCCATGTGAGGACCCAGTGAGAAGGTGCCACCCTGAACCAGGAAAAGGGCTCTCACCAGATGCGGAATCTGCTGGCGCCTTGATCTTGAACTTCCAGCCTCCAGAACTGTGAGAAATAAACATCTGTTGTTTGTAAGCACCCTCAGCCTGCGGTATTTTGTCTTAGCAGCCCAAACAGACTGAGGTGATGTCCAGAATGCAGACCTCGCTCTGCTAACCCAGAGCCCCGGCCCTCACTGGACAGGGATGAGGGAAGGCTTTGGTTTGTGTCATACTCTGCACCCCTTGGGTAGCTGATGTCCCCCCGAACCTCTGCTTCCTCGGCAGGAAAGGGTGGTGATCATTATTATTGTTGCTCCATGCAGAGTGTCGTGAAGGTCAGAGGCTGTATAGATAAAGCACCTGGTATCACATGATGACCCACCTGGGTCTGTTCCCCAGCGAATGTGTGACCCTGATAAGCCGCTGTGTGTCACCCCCCCTGCCAGGGCAAGCGTGTGACCGCAGTGCTGTTCTCGCTCCCCCGTCTCTGTAGACCTATGTGTCCCAGTGGCCTTGGATGCTTCTGCTCCTGGCTGTCAGCGGCTTCTGTAACTTTGCCCAGAACGTCATTGCCTTCAGCATCCTCAACCTCATCAGCCCTCTGAGCTACTCGGTCGCCAACGCCACCAAGAGAATCATGGTCATCACAGTGTCCCTGATCATGCTGCGAAACCCAGTCACCAGCACCAACGTCCTGGGCATGATGACGGCCATCCTGGGAGTCTTTCTGTACAACAAGGTGAGTCTGGGGTGGGGGGAGGCTGTCCCCCCGGACGCCCAGGGAGTCTACCGAGAGTTGGTCGGGGCGGGGAATGGAAGGGGCCTCACCAGGAACTAAGAGGCCCGGGTTCCAGCTGCCAGCTTTGCCACTGACTGGTTTATGGTCTAGGCTCAGCCCCCTCTGCCCAGGGCTTCCTTTTCCTGCGTAGATGACCCCAGGCTCATGCCTCAGTCCAGTGTGGCTCTCGGGTCTACTGAGGCTTTATCGGGAATTTCCCTCCCTCCTTGCGAAGATTGTTTGCTCCGATGTAAGGCTGTGGGATGGCTGACAGGTAGGGCCGGTCCAGTAACAGTTCACTGGCCATGCCCAGCCCCGCTAGGGATGACACTTGTGTTGGCCTTGAAGGCTGCTTGGCTGTGAATCTCGAGCTCCCCTCTGTCCTCTGTGCGTGTCCTGGACAAGGAGCCAGTGGTCTCACTGCTCTCTTGACCTCGCAGACCAAGTATGACGCGAATCAGCAAGCCCGGAAGCACCTCCTCCCCGTCACGACGGGGGACCTGAGCAGTAAGGAGCATCATCGGAGCGCCCTGGAGAAGCCCCACAACGGCATTCTCTTCCCCCAGCACGGGGACTATCAGTACGGCCGCAACAACATCTTGACAGATCACTTCCAGTACAGCCGGCAGAGCTACCCAAACTCGTACACTTTGAACCGTTACGACGTGTAGAGTCTAGCGACCAGGGCAGGACGTTCTGCCAATCCTCCCTCTTACCCCCCAGCAGTACCAGAAACTTCTGACAACCAGTGAATGTGCAACCCGGCCAAGGGGGTCCGGTGCAGAACCATCAGAAGACCCTGGGGTTCCCGGCCCCCTGGGGGCAGCAGGACGCCGTCCCTGCAGTGGGGACCACTGCTCCCGAGCTCCGGTGTTTCATGCCCTTTCTTCCTGGAGTCTGTCTTCTGAGGGCTGCGTCGCCATATGGAAATCTCGTCCGGCTTTTACCTTTCTGTGTGGACTTACTTCCCAAGTCATGTTTTTCAGAGTTCTTGTTCTGTTTTCCAGATAACAGCCAGGACCCTCTCTGGAAGGGACACAGACCTCGGAGTGGGCAAGAGGTGGTTTGCAGGGAGGGTGGCAAGGAAAGGACCCTAGGGTGGTGCTTGGTGACAGACTAGCAGCTTTAATTCCACTGCTCAGGTAGGCGTAGGACTGGTGCAGCCATAGAGCAGAGGAGTGTATCGGTTATTGAAAACATCTCCAGCCACAAAGATGGACTCAGCTTTCTGATCAGCCCCATGGCTGTTTGCAGTTCTGGCAAACGTTCCCCAGTGCAAAGCTATTGTAATTAGCATTGAATTCTTAGAGCCTAATTCTGACCCAAAAGTCAGAGGTGGCGTGTGCCCGGATCCAGAGGGAAAGGTGGCCGCTGTCTCCTGGGCTCCCTCTTCCATTGCTGGAGCAGGGCATCTCTCCTCTCGGAGCAGCAAGGAGGAGGGGACGCAGGGCTGTGAGAAGGATCATGAGGAAATCGTGTTCAGTGTTTCAGGCTCTATTTCTATAATATTTGTTTTGTTTCTTGAGCTTTCACCACTTCTGTGCTGACTTAGGATGTTTGGGGGGGTGATGTTGGCTTTATGAGGATCTTGCATTTTCCTAGGGCAAATTTTGTAGCTGTCTGTGCTTTTGTGCCCCCATCCCCCTTAGGGGATGCAGGATGCATGAGGATCAGCTTATGGTTGGAAAACCCTTTTGTTTTTAAGCATTTAAAAACAAGAAAAGTTGCTGGCGATGCCTGTCTCGGCACATTTCTGCGTTTAGTAGCAAGGAAGTGTTTTGAAAAGCTGGTCACTAGCTTTTCTAGTGAGCAGTCCCTGAAAGTGAGATAAATCAAGAATGTCATCTCGATAGTTTGTGTCATAGATGAGAGCTCAGTGCTCTGATTTCCATTAGCTGTTCTTGTGGTGTTTGCATTAGGATCTGAATCATGTCCCAGTGAAGGGGCAAGCACCAAGCCAGGATTTGGTTTGCCAAATCAGTCTTTGGTCAAGAAAAAGTTTGGGTTTTGGCAAAATCACTCGAGGAAAATTATGTGACCCTAGTGGGCAACCCATGTGCTGAGGTCTAGGTCGGGACACCTGGCATCACTAGAGACTGTGCCCTCGGAAAGGACCACTTGCTTGGCTCTGAGGGTCTTCGCTGATGGCAGCCTTCTTCCTTCAGCCCTGTCCCCGGCCTCTTGAACAGGCACTTGGCTTGATCAGCAGATGGGATATCGGGTCACCCTTTACCTCCTGGCATGTGAGACGGTTCTGTTTCAAGGAAGTACCGCTTGACTCCTGTTTGTTTTGGTATTAGAATTTTATACTTAGAGGTTACACTTTTGTCAGCTTATGAATGGGCGGCTCCTGGAGAGGTCACAGGGACCCCTTGTGGCCTGTGAGTTCAGTACCACTGGCCTAAGGAGTCCCTGTTTGTCGTTGTCTTGCTTTTGAATTACTTTGGCCACAAGTTCTGAGACAATGCTGTGTAAAACAGGAAGGGGCCGTTCTGAGGGTGTTATTTGTGAAAAGAACCTGCTGAGTGCCTTCACCAGAGGCAGTAGAGTCTGCAGTTGAACCACAATAAATGGGGATAATTTTGCACAGCACAGACATTACAGTAGTTGTCTTTATGATAGGAACTGATTTCTTGAACGTATAATTGAACTCCAAAATGAATTAGGCCTCTATGCAGGTTTAATGAAATTTCTGAGGCTGCTGAAATGTGTATATTTGTTTTCCTTTTCCAGTGCAAGATCTGCTGGTGAGGGGAAATATCTGACTGGTTTTATTACGGTTTATACATGAATAAACGGGATATTTAGTTCTGTACATAAATCTACAGTGAGTACATACACTGGAATGAGAGACAATCATATTAGACCAAATCATCAGATCAAAAGACAAAGACATACTTTTGAGACTTGAAAGTTCAAAGCTGACACTGACCTCCTGAAGGCCAGTTTTCCAGCCACTTGCTGCCCTTGCTCAACCCTCCACCCCACTCTCAAATCCACATTTGCAGCTGGGTGCCCCTCACCTCCTCACTGCCAGGGATTGTGACAGCTAGTTCACCCATCCGTGGTATGGTCTGCAAAACTAACTCAAACCCAACTCCTTCGTTTTACAGAAGGGGAAACTGAGGCTCAGAGGGCATTTTTAAATAGTGTTTGTTCACTGTCTTGAGACTCAGTGTGGAATTTTTAAGCACCTTATTTTAAGTCATTCATTATTGGGAAAATCAGACCCCTGTTACAAAGGAGAGAAGCCAAATAGGTTCAAATGAAGAAGCACTTGGAATTTCTGGATTTTACTGTGTATTTGGCATACATCATGCAACAGGCCCTCTGTTATCACTGGGATATAACCAGACCTGGATACCTTAAGGTCTAACAGCCTTAAGGACATAGAACATTAAATTATTGAAGAATCTGAACATTGTGAATCCTTTTCTTCAATCGTCACCTTGTTTTCAGGACTTTTCTTGCTATAGACTGTTCTGTGGGAATGATACTGTGTATATTCATGGCTGGCATTTACCAAAAATAAATGGTGGTCTCCAGGGAATCAAGACTGGTCCCAGTTTGTCACTGAGGGTCCCTTTCTGAGTGACCCTGTCGTCAGTGTGCCCAGCAACAAAACGTGTAAGAGGCAGAAAGAGCAAACCAACTTGGTTCCCACATTCAGGTGTATTGCAACTTTTTTATCTTTTCTAAGCCAAAATTTAAACACGTGACTTGTGAATTCATGAGCCAGTAGGACAAAACTAGAATCACGGCTTAACAGTTAATGACATGCCTTTATTGAACAGAATAACATGGAAAATCCAAGAATGTTGTGAGAGCTGTGCTTACATCTGTATGAGGAACGACAGAGTACCTGCTATGTGTGGGCTTTTCACACACAATCCACAAAGGATTACTCTTCACCTTGTGAGGCCCAGAGGGGTTAAGTCATTTGTCCAGGATCACACTGAAGTCTGCCTCCAAGCCCATTTCCCCCCCGCCCCCGTATTACTCAGAAACCACTCCCAACAGACAATTTCCTTCAATCACAGTTGATGGGTAGGAGTTTCTCCTAAAACAATTGCCCACATCCTTTTAACTCATAATCCTTTTGTTCAGTGATTTACTGAGCACCAGAATATATCGCTGAGATAGATAAAGGTGCTTGTGAATAGTTTATCTCTGAAAGGATACACAGGAGGCCGGACACAGCAGTTGCCTCTGGAGAGGATATATGCACTTTTTTCAAAACTGCCATATTGCGCCAAGTACAGGAAGCAGACACGTAAGCCTTCTACCCTCGGAGCACTCAGCTTAATTTATGGATGTGTGACTAAGGAGCACACAAGTGCTGTGTTGGAGGCGGGGCAGAAAATGATAAAGGAAGTACAGGGTAATTATTCAAGCGGCATATGGGAATGTTTTGGCTTGCGTTTTCAATTCACAGAGTATTTTATTTGCACATTTTATATTATATATGCTTGTTTAACTATCAGGACCCAAGAGGCAGGTATTAGCCCTATTTTACAGAGGGAAATGGCAACGGAGAAAGTCAGGCTTGGCCCATGGAACACACCTGGAACCCAAGTGTCTGACTCCAAGCCCAGGGCCCTTTGCCCTGCAAAGCAGCCTCAATGAAGTGAGTGGTTTTGTTTTTCCTCACGTTTGTCATACACTCCGAAGAGGAGCTGGTGCAATCAAAGGGGATCCTTTCAATTCACTTGCCTCGGCCACACTGCTAAAGTAAGACCCTGAAGGAGCCCTGATGTCCAGATGACCCAAGTCACTTTGCAGTTGTCTGCTGTGGTTCCAGCAGGGCCTCAAGAGGCTCTGCTGGGGATGATGTCACTGCCTTATAAGTCAGGCAGGGCCAGGTTTAAGGATGGCCTCATTGCTCAGATCCCAAAGCCCGAACCCCTCCTCAGGGATGTCTGCTCCCAGACACTGGACTCCTTTCTCTCCCCAGGGCAGCTCCTTTGTGACCAGAGGTTCGTTTGGTGACACATGATCAGGCCCAAGGAATGCTCATGTCTAGGACAGGACAGCACCTTCTTCTCTGTTCCCACAGGACATTCCTCCTGCCATGGCTTCAGCTCGTTGATCACATGGGGTTCAGTTACTGCAGATGAGGTGACAGTCACACCAAGCTTTGCTTTACTGAGACCATTAGGTCTAGATGGGCCCAGATTTCCTCAGTCAACCCCCTACTTTTTTTAGTAACAACTTTTCTGGTCTATATATTTTTATAGTCTATATATTTTTTAAGTTAGAAAAAAATTATTAAAGCCAAAAAATTATCTAGACTATACAGATGTCAAAAAGAATGGGATAAAGAACAACTTCCAAAATATATCGCTGAGATATATAAAGGTGCTTGTGAATACTTTATTTCTTAAAGGATACACAGCAAGCTGGACACAGCAGTTGCCTCTGGAGAGGATATATGCACTTTTTTCAAAACTGGCATACTGTGCATATTACTTTGTAAACTGCTTTAAAAAATATGCTAGAAACATTACTAAATATTATCCCTTGATTCTGTCTGTGTACATGGTATTATAAGATGTGCTACAATTAACCAACCCCTATTGCTGCACATTAAATACTATTTTAATGGGATGAGTTTGCAGCACACAATGTTGCACATGCTTCTAATCTAGGATAAATTCCTCACAGCACATTTGCAGGACCGAAGTGGGTATGCGTGTGGGTTTTAAATTCTTTCCTTTTTGCTTGTTAGGTGGGCCCCTCAGCAAGTTCATCTCACCAAGGGGTGTGCATTTTACTTGCTTACTTAAGAGTTTTGTTCCCAGGTCCTTGGAGACCATGTCGGTCTGCAGGAGCCTCTACTTCTAGCAACTCTCTCTACTGCTTTCTCCTGACCAACGGATTCTGATTTGGCCCACTGAAAGAAGCCTGGGGGGAGGCCTTGTGATGCTTACATATCCAGTCTCAAACAGCATTTTAAACACTATGAGATGAATGTATGATAGCAGTAGTCATGGGTGTACAACCTTTCTGGTGGACAGCTGAGCAACGTCAGCATTAAAAGTGCAAACCCTTTGACCACAAGATCTATGTATACACTAAAACTTTTAATAGTGGTTTAAAAGTAGAACCAACTCAAGAGACTCCATAGAGTCTGGCTTCAAAAAATTATGGTAAATCCACACCACATTGTTCTATGCAGTCATTAAACATGACCAGATTTGTAACGTGTTTTGGTTCACAGATCCCGTTAAGAATCTGATAAGTGCTGTGTATCTTCAACTCACAAAAACGAGTGCTATCTCTGAAATCTATCCGTGGTGGATCAGAAGTTAAAGCTTCTTGATATAGTTCTTTACTGGCATGGAAAAAATCACACTATCCAGATTACTGAGCATTTACTAAACAGAACATTCCCCCTGCCTGGACTGTTCACATAGCTGGTTCCGGAGTGGGATCTCAGTGCAAACCTCACCGCCCAAGGGCCTTCTCAGATAACCCTATCGGTGTAGGCACCACCGTCCTCCCTTATCATGGTCTTAGCACCCTCTGTTTTCCTCAATAACACCTTTGAGATGATATATTTGTTTACTGATCTATGGGTCTCTCTGCCTACCCAGACCGTGGGCTCATGAGAGCAAGAACTTAGGTCTGACTTGTTCATTGTTTCATCCACAAGCAACATCCAACCTGCCTTTGTTTTTGTTTTTGTTTTTTTGTGGTACGCGGGCCTCTCACTGTTGTGGCCTCTCCCGTTGCGGAGCACAGGCTCCGAACGCGCAGGCTCAGCAGCCATGGCTCACGGGCCCAGCCGCTCCGCGGCAATGTGGGATCTTCCAGGACCGGGGCACGAACACGCGTCCCCTGCATCGGCAGGCGGACTCTCAACCGCTGCACCACCAGGGAAGCCCCAACCTGCCTTTTTGTGAACCAAGAATGGTCTTTACAGGTGAACATTTGCAATCAATTGATGACAGGAAAGACTGACTTGGAATCCCCAGAAAAGCATTCCATTCTTCTCACTAGACCTAAATTATTTAAACTGTACTGAATTACTATATTTTAAATTCCACCAATAAAAAGTGTTCTGGACATTTTTCTCTTTGGTTATATAAGCACTACATAATAGCCTCAATTTTGGCTCTTGGCCAGAAGAGCCTAAAATATTTGCTATCTGGCCCATTATAGAAAACGTTTGCCAGCCTCTGGCCTAAGGCAATATCTGACGTACAGGAGACAATCCATGAGCGTCAGAAGTTACGTAGCAACAAAAAAGAAATGTATCTAAAACACACAGATATATATTTTCATAAAATACAGAAGTATAGCCAACTAAAGTGTTAATGTTAACGGCGAGAGTCACATTACGGGGCAAGTCCACAGTCTACATTTCCCTAATGTTTGCTGCGGCTTGTTAATTTTCCCCACAATTAGCATGCGTTAACTTTACCATCATCGTTGTGGATGCAACGTAAATGCATCTTGCAGGATGGCGCCCTGCCCTCTGGACGCGCAGTGTAGAAGGCCCAGCACCCGTAGGTCCTGGACGCTCACTCCTTCCCCGCTGCTTGAATGACTGCACAGAAGCCACGCGAGCCCCAAAGAGGCGCACTCAGTCTGAGGCCGGCGGGGGTGCGGGTGGGGTCCGCTCGCCCTGAAGTCTTCCTTATCAAAACGTTGGATCGAAGGAAAGAAATCGAGCGGGAGGCTCTTTTGAACCTCAATAAGCTCAGTTACATCCCCGCCAAGCCCATAGCCTCCCGGTTCTGCTTCTACCTCCGGGTGGGCCCGGGTGCATGTGACAGGCGTCGCGGCCCAGGAGCCGCCCAGACGCACCTCACCTCGTATTTTCCTTACCGCCGCCCCGCGAGGGGGAAACAGGCCCTGACCGGGGCAGGAACACCCCAGGCCCCCTAGTCCCGCGGAGAACAAGGCCGGCCAAGCCTTCGGGTTGCAACGCTGAGCTGAGAAAACGCCCCGGCCACGGCTAACAGCCGCCCGCTCAGTTCTAGCAGTTCCTGGGCGTCGCGCGACAACAGCCCACTCCGCACATGCGCGAGAAAGCCCTTGCGCGTACACTTCGCGAGCCCCTCCTGCGCGCCCGGCCTCGCGCGGCTTCTTCCCTCCCGCCTTGTGCCCTCACTTCCGGGGTTTCCCGGCGACGGCCGTAAGTGGCGGGCGGAAGCAGCCCGCGAGGCCAGCCGTAAAAGGCTCCCTCGCGCCACTTCCGGCCGGCTTCCGCAGACGGCCCTGGTGGGCGATCGAGTGGCGGTGGAGGACGTTCCCCGCGGCCGGAGCCATGGAGATGCCGCTGCCGCCCGATGGTGAGGCCCAGCCCGGGCTCGGGGGCCGTTTCTCTCTCCCCGGAATCCCTTGTTGACCCGCCCCGCCTTTCGGGGTCCCCGGGCCTAGGAGGGGGCGGGGCTCGGCCTCCCGGGTTCGCCTGCGGCCTCTCCCGCGGATCCCCGCATTCCCGGAGCGCTTCTGGCCCCTATCGGGACCCGTACAAGGGCGGCTGCTCCTGGGCCCACCCCTAGGGACCCCGGCCCCGCGGACGCGGGCCGGGAAGCCAGGGCCCCCGGATTTGGGCGGTCCTCGCTGACGCTCCGCGTGGCCTTTTCTCCGTCTTCCAGACCAGGAACTCCGAAATGTCATCGACAAGCTGGCCCAGTTCGTGGCCCGGAACGGTCCCGAGTTTGAAAAGATGACTATGGAGAAGCAGAAGGATAACCCGAAATTCTCGTTTCTGTTCGGAGGCGAGTTCTACAGTTACTACAAGTGCAAGTTGGCTCTAGAGCAGCAGCAGCGTGAGTCCTCTCCAGCTCTCAGGCCGCCCCCTCGAACGAATCCTTTCTCTGGTTCCAATTTCGGGCTCTGCCACAAAACGCCTTCTTTTGGGTCGCATGCTATTTCTCTGTGAAAATGAGTTAGTTCGGCCTTCACGATTCCTTCGGCTGTTCCCACAGCCCTGCGGCTGCAGGGTCCGAGTGTCATGGAGATCGAGGTTATCGATTCTCCTTCTGGGCTCCGGATCAGGGATTTCTGTTGTTTTGCAAACATGATGACTGAGATCAGCGAGTAGAGTGACTGCTTCAGTGTTTTCCAGGGAGGAAGTGATAGAAGCCGGACTGGGTGGGACCCTCCTGGCAGGTACCGTCCAGCCCCCTTTGCGGGCTCTCTGTCGGTCCAGCAAGGTTTTTGTGCATTTCAGATGGGTGCAGTCCAGATCAAAACTAATTGTCCTGTGGGCTTTAGTTCTTTGCAGCTGTTTATGTTCACTGGTTTGGGCTTCAAGGTTGCGGCTTGAAATTAAGAGAATTTAAGATGAGGTCAGTTGTCCTGGCTGGTCTTTGAATTACAGATAAATAGTCCCTGAGTTCACATCTGTATTGTTCAGTAGCAAATCCCTAGCTTCTAGATAACGTTGTGTTTCAGATTGCCAAGTAGGTGGACATTGAAAGGTGAATGCTCCCTGGACTACAAGCTCCCTGAGGCCAACCAGACCTTGTTTGGGTCAGTGTTGTGCCCAATAGGTAGCAGGTAGTAGGTGATCGATAGTTTGTAAGACAGCAAAGGTACAGTGGCTTGAACAAGCACAGTGTGTTTTGAGAGCCGGGAGAGGAATCATAAGAGGCCTAGCATGGCTGGAGTGTAGATGTGTGTAGATGGGGAAGGGGGTTGATCTGGAGTGGGAAAGTTTCCAGGGGAAATTTTGGGTTTTCTTCCTTAATCCAGGGGTTCTTCTGGTGCCTGTTTAAGGTTTGAGATGAGGGTGGGGAAGATTTCAGGTTGTCTAGGCAAAATGTACCCATTTATGTGTTTCTGGAGCAACCGTTCCTTAGCCCCAGCACGTCAACTTTAAAACCTCTGCTGTAGGCAGTGGGAAGCCACAAGGGAGGTTGAAACAAGGGAGAGGTGGGTCGGGTTTGTGTGGCCTGCGTGGAGAACAGGCTGGAAGGAGCGTGAGTGGAGGCTGGGATGGCAGTTGGTGGTAAAGTCTGAATTGAGTCGGCGAGTTGAGTAAAGGGAGTGGGCTTGGGGACAGGTGGGGTTAAGGGGTAGAATCTGTGAACTGAAGCGCCAGTTGGATATTGATGCCGTTGGCGTAACTGGGCAGGGGAGGATGGTGTTTGGGTTCGAGTGACCATGAGGTGAGAGCTGCTTCCCCTGCGAGGGGAGCCCACACCCACCCTGAAAGTCAGAATTCGGGGGCTGCTTGGGACTTGGTGCCATAATTGGGGGAAGTTGGGGTGTTTCTAGCAGGGGAAGATCGGGACTCAGGAAGTGCTTTCTGCAGGTAAGAATATCTCCGTTGCCATTAAAGTCCGTGTCAGAGTTAGACACATGGAAACTGAGGAGCCAGGAGTGTTGGGATGGAGGCACGAGCCTTAGGAGGGGCTGGGAGGAGGGGGGCAAAAGCTCAGGGTGCCTGAAGCCCAGAGAAGGAGGGATCCTTGGAGCGGCCAGAAGTGAGGGTGCACAGCAGGGAGGGCTGGCTTACCAAGGACTTAGGAATTCTGGAAGCTTTGGGGAAGCTGTAGAAGGGTTTCAGAACTGTGTTCTGGAGCAGGGCTAGCCACTCTGTAGCCAGCCCTTCACCCTGGTGGTTTGAGAAGACTGAGTCCTGGGACCGCTTGAGGTTGGCGCCTCACAGACTCTGGTGAAGGACTGTTGTTTGTTTTTTTTCTGATCTGTTGCAAAAAGTACAGTTTGCCAAGTACAATAAAAATGTGAACGATGATGGGAGTTCCCTGGCGGTCCAGTGGTTAGGACTTGGCGCTTTCACTGCCGGGGCCCAGGTTCGATCCCTGCTCGGGGAGCTAAGATCCCGAAAGTCACGTGGCACGACCAAGAAAAGAAAAAAATGGGGATAAAAAACATGCATCATGAAACATCAAATTGCTGTAAAAGTGCCAAAACACTCCCTCGCCATTTCTGTGCTTGTCTAGTCTTGGCGTCACCTGGGGCTGGCCCTTGAACTACACTTTGAGCAGCGGCACTACAGCCGCGGAGTAGAGAAGGAGAGGGGAGGCAGGACTGGATGCAGGGAAACCAGTTCCCAGGTTGATGCAGGTGACAGCAGAGTCATGGCAGTGATGGCGGGACACAGGTAGATTGGCATGTGATCTAGGAGGGTGACTTGACTGTGTGGGGCAGCTTGTTAGTGTGAAGTGCAAGGGAGAGAAAGGTGCATGAACCTTCTCACTTCTGCCTCGGGTACGTGGCGTAGCTGTGCCAGCCACGGATCAGAAGGGGAGCTTTGGAGGGGGTGGAACGCAGGGTGAGAGGGAACCCATGCCTGTTTGAGGTGCCTGTGGAAAGCAGTGGCTATTTGGTCTGTAATTAGACCCAAAGCTTGAGGAATCCAGGATGGCGATGATAGATTTAGGGGTCATAGAGTGCACTTTGTAACTGCAGCCACAGGAAGATGTCATGTTCCCCTGGGGGCTTGCTCAGAGGAGGGGGCTTAATTCTCAGACCGGGCATCTCAGTATGTGAGGGTCGGATAGAGGAAGAAGGGGACAAGGGGATGGCCACACCGGCCACGTGAGACAAGGAGCTGAGACGGGGCCATCAGGCTGAGTGGGGATGACCGCAGTGGCTTTGGGGGTGGGGTGGGTGGGCGGAGCCAGACCTCCGTGGGTTGAGATAAAGGGGAGATGCAGAATTGAAGATGAATCTTGGCTGTAAGATTGTTGGGAGCGGGGCATGGATGAAGAGGGAGCTTTTGAAGATCAAAGACTTGGGTGTGTTTAGATGTTGCTGGGCAGAGTCAGTAAAGAGAGAAAATGAAGGAAGGAGAGCGAGAGGACACATTTCCTGAAGCAGCGTCTCTGGGAGGGTAGGATCCAGAGCGCAAGTCAGGGGGTGGGGGTGGTCCCATAAGGTGCCTTTGGTGAAGGCCTGCCTCAGACCTAAGCAGTGGTGGGCCCTGGATAAAACCCTGCACCCCACCGTCCTTTTATGGCTTTGTCCAAAGGCTGGGCCCCCTTAGAGTGGGACTCAGAAGGGCTCCAGCAGAGCGTGGTCACGCTCAGACCAGCCGAGGCCCAAATGCAGAGGGGGAGGCCATCTTGTCCAGGGACCCTTCCCCCAAGTCCTCCCCTCCCGTCTCATCTGGCGAGGTTTGGGGCCTGCACCTGCCCAGTGCAGTCTCCTGCTAGCAGGATGGGGCGTCCCACGTCGCCTCAATATGGATGGACCCCTGAATGCAGAGGAGGAGAGTCAGTGGAAGGAAGGCAAAGGGCGGGGTGTAGGGAGGCCACGGCATGTGTCGGGTGCTGCCGTGCTCCTGCCGTAGGGCCGCAGGTGCGTGGGTTTGCTGGTCGCCATCCAGAGGTCCAGTGGCTTTGCTGTCTTGAAAGGGGAGAGTAGACTGGGGGACAGCAGGCGTTAGAAATAGCTGCTGAGGTTGCTGGGGGTTGAGAGACTCCCTCGGGGAGGGGCTGTTTCTTCAGGCCCAGGCAAGGTGTGGAGAAGGTGGAGGGGGTGGGCTCAGGCTTCCTCTGGGCTGAAGGACAGTGGGCAAGGCTGGACAGTGTTGGCTAGCGAGTGGTGAGATGACGGTCCCAAAGGTCTCCGAGGAGAGGACGAGCAGGAAGGCAGAAGGGGTCCAGGGCTAGGCCCCATGATACAGGGCACGCATAGCGGCGGCACCTCGCAGGGGTCCTCTTCTGGGTGGTGAGTATAGGGAGGGGAGCCCCCGGGGCTCAGAGCTGCCCAAGAGGCGGCCAAGGGGATACCTGGACCCCAGCCACCTCCTCACAGGGGCCACCTCTCCTCCTCTCCTGCCAGTCATCTGCAAGCAGCAGGCCCCAGAGCTGGAAGCGGCCACGGCCCTGCCACCACTGCCACAGCCCCCGCTGGCCCCCGCGGCGCCCATCCCGCCAGCCCAGGGCACCCCATCCATGGATGAGCTCATCCAGCAGAGCCAGTGGAACCTGCAGCAGCAGGAGCAGCACCTGCTGGCCCTCAGACAGGTACGGGCCGGCTCCTCCCCCTCCCCGCCCCCCTTGACCTGAGGTGGGTACCCAGAGTTCACCCTCTGTGCCTCAGTTTTTGTATCTGTACATTGACGCTAATATTCGGTGTCAGCGCTGAGGACGGGGATGTCCCGTTGTCCGGGGCTCGGTGCCTGACAGTCATTATCCCTCCAGTGCTGCCACCACCCATGTTGTGTTTAGCTTGACCCCGATGCTGGACACGGAGGTTGCTTCTCATCCAGTGAGGTCACTGCACGAGCTTTGATACCCACACACCCGTTGTGCTGGAGTGGATGTGACAAGTGAGACTGCACATTGGAAATTGTGTGACAGAGAATCCAGGTGGCCTCTGGTGCCACCGGCACCAGCTCCTGCTAGTTAGGTCACCCCAAGCTGTTGTGGGGAAGGACCCTTTTGTCCCAATCCATCACAGTCTGGTACTTTGGCCAAATACAATAGGATAAGTTGCCAGAAACATAAGATGGATGAGAAGATATCTGAAACGCCAGCCCCAATTTTAGTACTGGAGTCAAGACGTAAGTTACGGTTGTATTATTGAAAACAGAACACTCCAGAATGCTTACCCTCAGTTTCCATACGGAGCTCGTCACAGACTGGGCAGTCTGGCTTCAGCCAGCCCTGGGCTGACTGCCTGTCCCCCCAGCAGCACCGGGTCTCAGCCGTATCTCAGTTTGCTAACTTCACGGGCAGAAGTCTGGCGTCATGTTTTAATTTCGGACTCCCTGGTTGCTAGTGAGGTTGTTTTGCTTTTATTTGACTGGCGACTGTTTATATTTGTCCTCGCCATACCGTGTTCACACCTGCCACTCATTTTTCTTTCTTTTTTTGGTGAATTGATGTGCAGAGGTTCCTTGTTCCTCTGGGTCTTAATCTTTCTGTCTGTCATCTCCGGGGAGACATTGTATCCCCCTGTATCTTGTCTGGCTTTATCCTCTGCCTGCTCTGCCTGTTACAGCCGTGACTTACAGATGCGTGTCTCAGGCTTCGGGCGTGAGTGTTGGGGGCAGGGCACTGATGGGCCAGCCTGGCTGGGCCTGGGCCAAGGTCCCTCCTCACACAGTCTCGGTCCCACTTGGCCTTCTAGGAGCAGGTGACAGCAGCCGTGGCCCACGCGGTGGAACAGCAGATGCAGAAGCTCCTAGAGGAGACCCAGCTGGACATGAACGAGTTTGACAACCTGTTGCAGCCCATCATCGACACCTGCACCAAAGATGCCATCTCGGTGAGGGTGGGGTGGGGCTGGGGGCGTGCTCCCAGAACCTGGTGCTCCTGACTAGGTGGGAGCTCCTGCAGCCAGTCTGGGCCAGGGCTGCTCTAGGGGCACCCCGTCTCCGCATCCCCTTCCCGCATGAGCACTTCCGTGGGCTCCCCCACCAAGAAAGGTGGAAGGCAGGGAGAGGCCGTCCGACATTCCCGGGCGTCTGTACACACTTTGGCCTGGGGAAGGCCAGCCCCACTCACCCACCACCCTGGCTGTTGCAGGCTGGGAAGAACTGGATGTTCAGCAACGCCAAGTCCCCACCTCACTGCGAGCTGATGGCGGGCCACCTCCGGAACCGCATCACGGCCGACGGGGCGCACTTCGAGCTGCGGCTGCACCTCATCTACTTGATCAATGATGTGCTGCACCACTGGTGAGGGCCCTGCCAGCTCCGCCTTCCCTCCTGCTCCTTCTCCCTCTCCCGGCCGATGCTCTGCGCTCCGGAGCCTGGCCTGTCCCGGGACTGGGAACCACTCTTCCGAAGACCCAGGGGGAGGGTCGGTCTGAGCCACAAGCCCTCCATCGGGAGGACAGCCACCCGCACCCCCCCACCACCTCAGCCGCTACCCCAGACCCCTCGCCCCACCTGGGGCCGCTGTCCCCTCACTCCTTGCTCTCAGGGCAGTTTCTGGGTGTTTTTCAGTGTCTGTGTCAGCTGCCAGCTCCCTTTCACTGACCTACGCACACCCCAGTCACCTGACTCTGCTGTGCTTCAGGAACCTTCCCATAGGGTCCCCCTGGCTAACCCTCTGCCCCCCACCCCCACCCCCCAGCCCTCCTAAGGCCAGGCCAGTGTTTACTTCCACATGGCCTCTTCGGTGCCTTTTGACAAAGGTTAAGTCGAGAAACCAGATGCCTAGGCCAGAGACAGGGGAAAGCTCACGGTGCTAGTAAGGCTAGCCTGTAGCTGTGAAGACTGGCTGCCACATTTGTCTTTGAACTTGGCTGGCTGGGGGACAGCTCCTGTGAGGGCAGCAGGCTCAGACCCAGGTCTTGCCCCTTCTGCCCACGTGCAGCCGGGCCCTGCCCCTCCCCGCTTCATGTGCCATGTGGGCGGTTCCGGTGTCACTCCGCGCTCCCTACATCACTTTCCCCTATTTCTCTGCCATTGGGAAATAAGTAGCTGTTCGGAACCTTGTCTGCCTCCTGCTCCGCCAGCCGCTCCGCTGACTCAGGGCAGATCTGCAGAGACAGCCCTGTTTCTGGCACTTCTCCAGCCACCCGCTTCCTGAGCCTCACTGTGTGGAAGCCCAGTGCGGCTCGCCCCGTCCTCCTGCCTAGGCTGCCCTCCCTCCCCCAACCTGGCTTCCCGGCCCCGGGCACTTGCTGCTCTCTCTGAGCTCCCTCTGGTGAGCTCGCCTCTGAGAGGGGTTCTAGCTGCCCACCTTCTTCCCCAGGCTCTGCCACCTCATTGTACAGCTGCGGGCCCTCCACGCTCATTTATGCAGCGTGCCCCCTGAGAGGCCGCCTCACCCTGTCAGGCCTCAGGCTCCTAGGCGTCTGGCAGCCCGCACACTCCCTCTGCCTCATGGAAGGTGGGGTCCCAGCCCAGGTTTCCTCGTGCCTAGGGGGTGACAGTGCCGAGTGAGGCTGCATGGACAAGGCCCTGTACCCACAGCAACCCCAGCTCAGCCTTTGTGGGCAGCTGGGGCTCTCACAGGCCTGCGTCTGTCCATCCTCATGCCACCCTGGGAGAGAAGGGTTATCTTACTGATAAGGGGACCAGGGTGAGAGGCCTTGCTCTGAAAGTCCCCAGGCTGTGTTCTTTCCCTCCTCCCACTGCCGTCCATCCATCTTGTGGGGAGCCCAGCCCTTGTCCCAGCCGGGTTGGGGGCCCGTGTCCCAAGAAGGCAGAGGGTGCTGTGGCTGGAGCCGCGATGGTAACGGGCGCGTGGCCGGGTCCCGCCCCAGGGCCCTGACGCGCGGAAGGTCTCTCCCTCACAGCCAGCGCAAGCAGGCCCGGGAGCTGCTGGCCGCCCTGCAGAAGGTCGTGGTGCCCATCTACTGTACCAGCTTCTTGGCCGTGGAGGAGGACAAGCAGCAGAAGATTGCCCGGGTACAAGGGGCAGCCGGCGGGGGGCGGGGGGGGGCGGGAGATGAGCAGGGGCTCGGGGGGTGGCACTCGTTTTCCCCCTGACATGGCCTTTCCCTCCTCCCCAACATCCAGCTCCTGCAGCTCTGGGAGAAGAACGGCTACTTTGACGACTCCATCATCCAGCAGTTACAGAGCCCGGCCCTGGGGCTCGGCCAGTACCAGGTGTGTGCTGCTCCCTGAAGTTGGAGGCTGGGCACCACCAATAGGGTGGTGACCTCAGAGTCCTGGTGGCATTTTCCCAGCTGGACTCCCCGGCGTGCCCCTGGGATGGTGGTGAGTGGTGGGAGGCAGAGTCTGAGGAGCAGCTTCGGGGGCCCCCACCCCGTCCACAGCAGCCAGTGAGCCCTCCCAGGCGAGCCCGCCAGACTTTTCCTGGTACGCTTGTGACCAGGTTACCTGCTTTAGGCTCTGCTCTCGGGGGTGCCTTTGGCCCATTTGCTCTGGTCCTCCAGGTGTGACGGGAGCATGAGGAAACCCTGGCATAGTCTAGGCTGCCACAGTCATCGTGTTGTGCATGGTGTCCCGTGTGCACATCTGCTCCTCTCTGAGGGGGCATCTGCTCAGAGGTCGGGGTCGCAGAGCAGGGAGAGGAGGGCCGGATCTCCTTGGTCACCTCTCCTGTGGTGCCGGCGTTGCTACCCCATCTACAGCTGCTTGGGTGAAACGCACAGTTCACACCCCCTTTTCCCAGGCCGGAAGATGTCTTCCTGCACAGGTCTGGTTGAATGTGAGAAGCTATATGTTGACCGTTTCCTCTGTGATGCTCCTGACTGCCACCCTCCCTACAGGGGAGAAGCTTTCATGCTCAGAAAGGCAAATGAGGAAAGTACATTTCAGACTTTTTCTAAGTTTTACTCCCTTTTTTTAATTGATAAATAAAAATGGGCTCATACCAAATAAAAATGGGCTCATACCACCATACCACAGTGATATTCACTGCTTTTCTCCTATTGAGTTGGCGGTAGCAGCTCATGGTTATTGAGTCACCCAAGTTCCTTTCACTGCATTTTCCCCGAGTCCTCAGAGGTAGGTCCCGTTATTGTCCAATTTTACAGGTGAGGAAGTTGAGGCTCCGGGGAGGTTGTGACTTGCTCAAAGCCATACAGTGAGTAAGAAGTACCGCCTGTGAGCATGTCCTAGGACGTTTGTCAGTGGTGGGATTTTAATGTCTGCGTGGCACTCCAGGGCACGGCCGTCCTTGCTTATTCCCATTGTTAGGGAATTCTAAACTGCCCAGCACCAAAAGTCACCAAGTCCGGCTAGATTGAGATGCTCTGTGGTTGTCAAGCTCAAGTTGATTGTTTTACGTGACAATCGCCTGCTTGCCCTGGGTCCCTGGGCCTTGCTGCCCGCAGCATCACCCCAACCTTCTGGGTGCTCCCCAGGCATTTGTCCCCGTGCTGCTCCAGAGGGTCTCGGACCTTGAGTCCCATGTCCTGAGTGCCGGCTGCCCTGCTCTCCATCAGGCAACCCTCATCAATGAGTACTCCTCGGTGGTCCAGCCGGTGCAGCTGGCCTTCCAGCAGCAGATCCAGACCCTCAAGACACAGCACGAGGAGTTTGTCAACAGCCTGGCCCAGCAGCAGCAGCAGCAGCAGCCGCAGCCGCAGATCCAGATGCCGCAAATGGAAGCTGAAGTCAAGGCCACGCCGCCGCCGCCTGCGCCGCCCCCCGCCCCCACGCCTGCCCCGGCCATCCCGCCAACCACCCAGCCTGGTACGTGGCTCCCTCAGCACCTGCCCCCAGGCGCAGTCTCCTCCCCCAGGAAGGGGTCTGGTTCTCTAGTCTCAGGCCCAATCCGAGGAGCAGATTCTAATCTATTTACAGGCACCAGGCAGGTAATTTCACAGGTAAGTGTAACCATGCCCTTAAAACTGAGACAGTTCTCCTGTACAAACCATCCCAGAGAATGGAGAGGAAAGCTCTCTAAGTCATTTTTCGAGGCTAGTATAACTGATACCGGATGGACATGGACAGGGAAAGAAAGAAAAAGGTAACCTAGTGTCACTTCTGAGCAAAGATGAAGAAATAGTAAATATTGGGTTGGCCAAAAGGTTCGTTCGGTTTTTTCCATAAGATGGCTCTAATAGCACTTAGCTGTCTTTAACTTTATTCAAAACAATTTTGTTAGATTGTATGTGACAGCTGTCATATCAACGTGCATTTTAAAAAAGACATCAAAATTGGTCAATTTTTGTGTAGCCCGTTTAATACTGAAGATAGAAAAAAAAAAAGCAACATTTTCGACATATTACAGTTTATCATTTCAAGAAAGGTAAAAACACAACCGAAATGCAAAAAAAGATTTCTGCAGTGTGTAGAGAAGGTGCTGTGACTGATTAAAATGTGTCAAAGGTGGTTTGTGAAATTTCGTGCTGGAGATATCTCGCTGGACGGTGCTCCACCATCGGGTAGACCAGTTGAAGTTGATAAAGATCAGATTAAGACATTAATTGAGAACAATCAACGTTACACCACGCGGGAGATAGCCAGCATACTCAGAATATCCAAATCAAGCGTTGAAGATCATTTGCACCAACTTGGTTATGTTCATCGCTTTGATGTTTGGGTTCCACATAACTTAAGTGAAAAAACCTTCTTGACCGTATTTCCGCATGCAATTCTCTACTTAAACATAATGAAAACGTTCTGTTTTTAAAACATGTGACGGGCGATGAAAAGTGGATACTGTACAATAGTGTGGAAAGGAAGAGATCGTGGGGCAAGTGAAATGAACCACCACCAACCACACCAAAGGCCGGTCTTCATTCAAAGAAGGTGACGTTGTGTATATGGTGGGATTGGAAGGGAGTCCTCTATAATGAGCTTCTTCGGAAAACCAAATGATTAATTCCAACAAGTACTGCTCCCAGTTAGACCAAATGAAAGCAGCACTCGACGAAAAGCGTCCAGAGTTAGTCAACAGAAAATGCATGATCTTCCATCAGGATAACACAAGACTGCATGCTTCTTTGATGACTAGCCAAAAACTGTTATAGCTTGGCTGGGAAGTTCTGATTCATCCGCTGTATTCACCAGACGTTGCACCTTCGGATTTCCATTTATTTTGGTCTTTACAAAATTCTCTTAATGGAAAAATTTTCAGTTCCCTGGAACACTGTAAAAGGCACCTGGAACAGTCCTTTGCTCAAAAAGATAAAAAGTTTTGGGAAGATGGAATTATGAAGTTGCCTGAAAAATGGCAGGAGGTAGTGGAACAAAAGGGTGAATACATTGTTCAGTAAAGTTCTTGGGGCTTCCCTAGTGGCGTATTGGTCGAGAGTCTGCCTGCCAATGCAGGGGACACGGGTTCGAGCCCTGGTCTGGGAGGATCCCACATGCTGCGGAGCAGCTGGGCCTGTGAGCCACAACTACTGAGCCTGCATGTCTGGAGCCTGTGCTCCGCAAGAGGAGAGGCCGCGACGGTGAGAGGCCCGCGCACCGCATGAAGACTGGCCCCTGCTCGCCACAACTACAGAAAGCCCTCGCACAGAAACGAAGACCCAACACCGCCAAAAATAAATAAATTAATTAATTAAAAAAAAATAAAGTTCTTGGTGAAAATGAAAAACGTGTCTTTTATTTTTACTTAAAAACTGAAGGCATTTCTTGGCCAACCCAGTGAAGTCTTAGCAGGTGAAATCTAGCAAAGTATTTAAAAGATATGTCATGACCAAATAGGATATGTCTCAGGAATATATAAGGATGGTTTAATACCAGAAAATCTAACAGATCAGATGGGAAGAAATCTTTCAACTAGATGCAAAAAGGGTACTTAATAAAGTGATGATGGGGGCTTCCCTGGTGGCACAGTGGTTAAGAATCCACCTGCCAATGCAGGGCACACGGGTTCGAGCCCTGGTCTGGGAAGATCCCACGTGCCGCGTAGCAACTAAGCCCGTGCACCACAACTACTGAGCCTGCACTCTAGAGCCTTCAAGCCACAACTGCTGAACCCGTGTGCCACAACTACTGAACCTGTGTGCCACAACTGCTGAACCCGTGTGCCACAACTACTGAACCCGTGTGCCACAACTACTGAAGCCCGTGCGCCTAGAGCCTGTGCTCTGCAACAAGAGAAGCCACCGCAATGAGAAGCCCGCGCACCGCAACGAAGAGTAGCCCCTGCTCGCTGCAACTAGAGAAAGCCTGCGCGCAGCAACAAAGACCCAACGCGGCCAAAAATCAAATAAAAATTTTAATTGATAAAAATTCTTGAGCAAAGTAAAATCAATATGGCTTATCGATCAATAAGTAGGATACTTACTGTAAAGCGTTCAAAGGAGTGAGGGGTGTTTCCTGGCCAAGGTCAGGCCTCTCTTCGTGTTGCCTTCCCGGAGGCAATGGCAGTTTTCAGTGGGGTCAAGAAGCAAGGGTTTATTGGGCAGTAAGCCCAGCCTGGGTTGGCCCTGGGTGCTTGCTGAAGATCATTTCGGTTGGGGCCTCCTGCTGCCACCTTGTCTGAGTGCTTTTTTGCCTGGTTCTAGATGACAACAAGCCTCCTATCCAGATACCCGGCTCTTCCGAGTACGACGCCTCAGGAGGGGTCCAGGACCCAGCTGCCACCGGCCCCCGGGGCCCTGGGCCCCATGACCAGATCCCACCTAACAAGCCCCCGTGGTTTGACCAGCCTCACCCCGTTGCTCCTTGGGGCCAACAGCAGGTATCTCTTAGAACTTGTTGCAGGGTCAGGTGGGGCACACTTAGGTTCAACTGGACGGCAGGCAGGTGGGTGATGGCTGCTATGCGGGTTGATGGGCTTTTAGGGCTCCCTGGGCAACGAGGTTCTGCAGCAGGGCCTGGGGTTTGAGGGGGTGGCAAGAAGGTGATAGTCTCCCTGAAGTATGGGGACTGAGCTGGGAAGAAAGTTGGGCCTTTACATCCTTCGCGGGAGGTTTGGTTTTCTGGGCTTCTCTGTAACACAGGTCCCCATTTTCCTGTGAATGCTGAGAAGTTTCACACCATGAAGTACAGCAAGGCGATTTGTTTCCTTCCCTTTTTAACTCGTTTGACCAGCAGTGTCAACATCTCATCACCCTAGAAAGAACATGGTGCTTTCGTAAGGAAAGGAAAGGTCAGAAATAACAGGCTAGCAGCATTTTGTGGGACTGGGATGCTGGTCCATTCTTCCCTCCCTCCAGGTTCCTTGGAGTCAGAAACTTCTAGGCCAGGGCAGGGGTCATCCTCATCCAGCATAACGTGACTGGAAAACACCCCGCAGCTTGCTCTCTGGCCACTGGACCTGGTTAGAGCAATCTGGTCTAGCTCTGGGTGTCCACTTGCCTCTCGACCAGGCATGGTGGGCGTGGCCCTCCTGGTTGACCCTGTGTGGAGGGGGCGTAAGGGAGACAGTTCTGGGCTGGCAAGTGCAGTGTCACGGCTGTGAGTCCCCCCAGCCCACCCTCAGCTTCCGGACAAGAGATTTAACATCACAAAAGACGAGGCATCCCCACAAAGACAGCTCCCGCCTCTGGGTGCCTGCTGTGAGCCCTGCAGTGTTGGGTGCCCTCTCATGCGGGGGCACTTCCCCCCTTCGTTGGTGTGGAAACAGATGCCCCTAGTGTCTCCCGGCTCAGTCTTTTTGGGGACCGGCAGGTTAGGCTCACAACAGTGGGGCTCCCCCACTGAAGGCCAGCAGTGCACCCACGGTCCACAATAGGAAACCACAGCCTGGGCTGCCCACGTGGTGTCTTACATATTGAAATAGCTGCCATATTGAAAATCTGCCTTCTTGGCTTCTCTGGGAAACCTGAGCGTGTGGCGGCCGGGGCCGGCCTCCCTGTGCTTGTGGTCAGTGGAGCCACCCAGCCCTGACCCTAGAGGTGGCCCTCTGGGCAGCCTCACCCAGGCACAGGCCACCCTGGCCCTGAGTTTGGGTTGCAGTCCTGGCTCTTTAAGTCTTCAAAGCAGCAGCTGGGCAAGCTCCAGGGCTTATGGTCTTCAACTTACAGAAAGCCATTTCCTGGTAACACAGCAGACTCTGAGATAAGGGTGTGAGAGGGCAGGTGACCCCAGGAGGCAGCGTAGGGAAGAGAAGTGACAGGGAAGGGAGAACAGGCAGGGATGGGATGTCGTCAGGGCGGGCTCTGCCATGGGCCCTGCGGCTCAGCCTCTGTGCCCTGGGAGTGGTGGGGCCGCACCCCTGCACTGTCCCACTGAGGGGCTCATGGGCTGTTCATCCCCCAGCTTCTGTCAGGCATGGGGTCAGGGGGTGCTCCCCAGCCCAGATGCAGGTACAGCACTTGAGAGTCTGGGCCTGGGGCACGGGCGGGCACCACGGCATCCTCTGCACGCGTCAGAGTAAAGGTGGCAGCGCCCAGCCAGGCTGTAGGCCTGCAGCTCCGGGGGGTGCTGGGCTTGGGGCCGGGTCACCTCCACCGCCGGAGACTGAGGTCGGCAGGTCTCTGCTGGGTGCCCCGCGTGCCCAGTGCAGGCTGGGTCTCACGTCTGCTCTTTGCCTTGCAGCCTCCTGAGCAGCCCCCCTACCCACACCACCAGGGCGGGCCACCCCACTGCCCGCCCTGGAACAACAGCCACGAGGGAATGTGGGGCGAGCAGCGTGGGGACCCTGGCTGGAATGGCCAGCGCGACGCCCCCTGGAACAGTCAGCCCGACCCCAACTGGAACAACCAGTTCGAGGGCCCCTGGAACAGCCAGCACGAGCAGCCACCCTGGGGCGGGGGCCAGCGTGAGCCGCCCTTCCGCATGCAGCGGCCGCCACACTTCCGCGGGCCCTTCCCGCCCCACCAGCAGCACCCACAGTTCAGCCAGCCGCCACACCCACACAACTTCAACCGCTTCCCGCCCCGCTTCATGCAGGACGACTTCCCCCCTCGGCACCCCTTCGAGCGGCCGCCCTACCCTCACCGCTTTGACTACCCTCAGGGGGACTTCCAAGCCGGTGAGTGCAAGGTCGCCCTCGGGGGCACCGTCCTCGGGCCAGGGATCACGTCCCTCTCCTGCCCTGTGATCCCTGAGAAGGTCAGATCACTCGCCGGCAGGGCCTGGAAGAGGCGCCTGACGGACCGGCCTTCTGAGCGGGCTGGTGGCACTGCTGGCAGTCCTGCCGTGTGGCCTGGTGTGCCCTGAGCCAGGGTGACAGGAGGAGGGCCAGAGGAGTCCAGCTCGGTCCCTCAGGAAGGGACAACCTGCAACCACACCGGCAACCCTGGTGTGGGCACCGCCAGGCACCAGGCCAGCTATTGAGGTGTGAGGCCCTGTATCTCGCAAAAGAGGAAGGACGTTGGGGTTCTGAAAGGAAAAGGAACTCCCTAGTCCCCACGGTGGACAGACAGGTAGTGAGCGAGCCACTGAGTCCAGGCCCGGCAGCCCTTGTGCCACTCCCTGCTCCTCGTCTTGCTGTTTTCGTCAGGTGTTCTGTTTTCTTTTTGAAGAATCTTTAGTTTTCTCGATCTTGTGTTTACTAAAAAATTTCATTTCAACTCTCCTGCTCTTCAATCTTTATCCTCAAATCCATCCTTGACTGTAAATTGAGCTTGGAGACCAGTAGCAGGTTTCTTGCTTGTGTGAGTGTCTTGGGGCTGCTGCAACAAAGTCCCATGGACTGGGTGCCCCCAACAACAGGGAATTCTTCTCTGACAGTTAGTTCTGGAGGCTGGAGGTCCGAGATCAAGGTGTCAGCGGGGTTGGTTTCTACTGAGGCCTCTCCCCGTGGCTTGTAGACGGCTGTCCTCTCCCTGTGTCTTCCCGTGGTCTTCTCTGTGTGTGTCTGTCTCTTAATCTCCTTTTCTTAGAAAGACATCAGTCAGTATTGGATCAGGGCCCACTCATAGGACCTCATCTAAAGTAGTCATCTCATTACAGGCTCCATTCCCAAATGCAGTCACATTCTGAGGTACTGGGGGTGAATTTGCAGGGAACACGGTTTGGCTCATAACATGGCTGTTTGAAGGTTATGTGATTTCCCTTGTGGTTCCTTCTTTCACCCGTGAGGTCTGTCAGGCGCTGCTGTGGGTGCAGGACAGGCCACTCTGAGCCCCGGCTCCTCCCCTGTTGCTGTGTGGCCCTGAGCAGTGAATGAAGCAGCCGGAGGGTTGGTGCTGGGCAGGGCTGCCCAGGAAGTGGGTGTGGGCGTCCTTGCCCCACTCTGAGCCCCTTTCCACTGGCGCTTTTTACCCTGGAGATCTCGACCGGGCTGTTGGCGTTGCCCAGCTCTCGACTTTGCGGTAGGCCTGAGTCAAGTTTCTGTTTTGCAGAGATGGGACCCCCTCACCACCATCCTGGCCACCGCATGCCTCACCCTGGGATCAACGAGCACCCGCCTTGGGGTGGGCCCCAGCACCCTGACTTCGGCCCTCCTCCCCACGGCTTCAACGGGCAGCCCCCTCATATGCGGCGACAGGGCCCTCCTCACATCAACCACGACGACCCCAGCCTGGTCCCCAACGTGCCCTACTTCGATCTCCCTGCCGGGCTGATGGCCCCCCTCGTGAAGGTAATGTTGTGGAGTTGAATGCCAAGCTTAGCCTTGAATGCTCGGTCTCCACGTGGAAAGTTCACAGGTGGAACCCATTTCCCGATTGGCTACAAAACACTGCTTCCCAGGGCCCCTGCCCCTCTCATTTCCCGCACCCCAGCGAGCCTGACAAGTAGTCAGAGAGGATGTGCCTGAGCCAGCAGCACCGCCTCGCGTGCTCACATGTGGCTGCGAGCAAGGCCCGTGTCCCCCTCTGCTTCCTCCGAGCCTCCCTCCTGGGGCTGCAAGTTTGGTAGCTGCTCAGAGTGGGCTGGGCTGGGCTGGGCTGGGCGTGAGGTGCAGGTCCTCTTGGTCCTGGCCTTTGGAAGCCACCTTGCCCAGGGGCTGATGACAGGGATTTCTCAGAAAAGGGGTGGTCTCCAGCTGAGCAAGGTGAGCAAGGCAGGAGAGGGGGTCAGAAGGGAGCCAGGGCTGGGGCTCAGGGCGCTCTGAGGGTCATGCTGGCTGTACTGGTCACTGCCACTCCCCGGCCCCTCTGAGACATTAGCATACCGGAAGCTGAGACAGGTCACGCTGGGGCAGCAAGGGGAGGCAGCGGCGCCAGCGGGGCTGCCCTCGGGGTAGGAGCTGGAGCAGAGAAAGGGGCACATAGCAGGGCCCCTGGGGTAGGCGCCTGGGCACAGGGCGGTGGTTGGCAGGGGAGGGTGTCTGGGATCCACGGCGTGTCGGTGAATTAACAGGGGTCTTTCCTTCACCTGAGCTTGGAGGCCACGTCTCCTCTGCATCTTTGTAGAGAGAATTCTGTAGCTTCTGTCGACTTCCATGAAGCCCTCAACCACCCCATTTAGGAATTGAAGTACTGGTGTGGCCAAACCCTCCGGGAGGGTGGGGTTTCCCAGGAAGGGCCGGATGAGGCACTCTGATGCGCAGGGCAACTGTGTCCTGCCCCCGGCTCTCCGGCTCCCCGACTCCCCCGCCCCTGCAGTTCCCTGGATGGGCCCCAGCAGGGAGCAGTGACGGCTGTGCTCTCTGCCACAGCTGGAAGACCACGAGTACAAGCCTCTGGATCCTAAAGACATCCGCCTCCCACCCCCCATGCCGCCCAGTGAGAGGCTGCTGGCGGCTGTGGAGGCCTTTTACAGCCCTCCCTCACACGACAGACCCAGGAACAGGTACGGGGCTTCGGGAGACCAGGCGCTGGGGCTGGTGATGGGAGGGGAGGCCCCTGTCCCCTCTCCTGGCCCGTCTTCCTCAGTTTGCTTCACAAGAAAGACTCCGAACCGTCGCACCTTCCACCCAGGGCGGTGCGAGGCCCAGGTGAGAAAGTGTGGTTAGGAGATGCCGATTCTCCCTCAGCTTGCGTGATGTGTGCCATAAATAAAAGGCTTTTACCACGTTAGAGACATCAGAACAAGAGCTTACCTCGGGATCCCCTCCTCCAGCGGCCTCCTCGCTTCAGTTAAAATCGTCTTCTGCCCTGTTTGGGGCCACGGGCCTATCCACCTACAAATCAAGAGTTCCTCGTCCCCAGTTACAGTAACCCTGAGACCCTCTTCAACTATTTGGAGAAAGCCCAGCGTGGGAAGGCGTGGGAGCCACGAAGCGCTGGGAGTGCAGTCCAGCCTCTCCACCTCCCAGCGGGCGGCCTGGCCTCTGGGCCTGGTCGCTCCTCTGAGAAAGGGCAGCCCTGTGGCAATGACCACCCGAGTGCTTTCTGTGCTGGGCCTTGCTCAGCATCCTGAGTGAAAGAGGGAAGGCCTGTCGGGTAGGGCTTATTCCTGGTGACTTTTTCACAAGTTCCCTGTGGGAGGGAGGCTTGCGTTCATACAGGGGACGCCCATGTCTTACAGTGAAGGCTGGGAGCAGAACGGCCTCTATGAGTTCTTCCGAGCGAAAATGCGGGCCCGGCGGAGGAAAGGCCAGGAGAAGAGGAACAGGTAAGAGTGCACACGCCCACCCCGCCACCTGTGTGGAGGTCAGGCCTCCGCAGTGCATCTCGTCCTAGGTCAGCTGGCAGCAAGCCCTGCCTTTGCCTGTGGCGCGCTGTGGTGGTGTGCCCGGCGCAGGCAAAGGGGGGTCAGCTCTGGCCTCTGCCTGGGTCGTGGGCCTGGCACCCTACGATAAAGGTGCTGTGAGCCACCAGGAGCTGTTTCCCACAAGGCCGAAGTTAAAACACCAGTACGAGAGAGAAGCTTGCCATTGTCTGTATTCAACCCTGATGTGAAAGGGCGTGTCTGCACCTGGACTGGGCACATGGGGGGTCTTTTAGAGTTGGGGGTTGGGGCGGGCTGGGCGCAGTCCATGGAGGGGCTCCGGCTCACCAGGCCTGTCCCCGCAGCGGACCCTCGAGGTCTCGGAGCAGATCCAAAAGCCGAGGGCGCTCCTCCTCCCGCTCCAACTCGAGGTCCTCCAAGTCTTCCGGCTCCTATTCAAGGTCAAGGTCTCGTTCCTGCTCCCGTTCCTACTCCCGCTCCAGATCCAGGTAGGCAGGGCCCCGCCTCTCGGGATGCAAGGCCTGAGGCTCCTCCGCAGCTGCGCTGACCCGCCTCCTCTCCCCTGGCCCCGCAGGAGCCGCAGCCGATCACGCTCCTCACAAAGCCGCTCCCGGACCCGCTCTCGCTCTCGGTCCAAGTCCTATTCCCCGGGAAGGAGACGTCGGTCGCGGTCCAGGAGCCCCACCCCGCCGTAAGATTTCTGTCTTAACTGTCAGAATGACCTCTGGTAGCGCTGGAACCCTCTGATGCTTTGCTGTGAATGTTGAAACGTGTTGTTAGAAGACGCGCTGGCGGTGGCCCGCGCCAAGGCAGCACCTCGGGGCCCCCGAGCACTAGCACAGTTGACAGTGGCACCTCACAGTGGCACCTCATCTCACACCTCGCTGTTACCTCTGCAGTCACGTTGTAAAGCCTGAGGCAGTGGCTGCGCTCTCTATTTTCTAACCGTTTTACGGGTCCAGTGTGGCCTGGCTGTGCCGCTGAGTGTGAGGCAGGGGCCGCCATCTTAGGGAACCCCCTTATCTGCCGGCGAAGAGGATAAAGAAGAAAGCTAGAGACACGAAATGTGTGTGTGTGTGTCCATCTCACGCTGGTGACCCTACGTATGAGCTACACGCTGTAATATTCTAAGTTTTCATTCCAATAAATGTATCAGCTCTTTTTTAAAAGACGTAACCTGTCTTAATTTTAGTTCCTCGGCTGGTCTGGGTTCTAATTCAGCACCTCCTATACCTGACTCCAGGCTCGGGGAAGAGAACAAAGGACATCAGATGCTGGTGAAAATGGGTAAGGTTCCTGGGAAGACAGAACAATCCGCTCTGGGCATTCAGGGTTGGGGGATGATGAAGTCAGAGGAAGCTCCAACTCATGACCGACTTCTGAGCCTGCAGGGTTTTTACTGAGCGTCCTTTCTTACTACCCTTAGTTTCCCATTTATAAACTGCACGTCTGCATGTCGTTCGACTCTCCAAACGCATTTCCATTTAACTTCATGTCAGGGTAAATGCACCACAATTTCAGCTTCCTCTGTGGGTCGTAACCACTCATCCCTCTTTTCTTCAGGCTGGAGTGGATCTGGCGGCCTCGGCGTGAAAGAGCAAGGAATCCAGGACCCCATCAAGGGGGGGGACGTCCGGGATAAGTGGGACCAGTACAAGGGCGTGGGTGTGGCCCTGGACGACCCCTACGAGAACTACCGCAGGAACAAGAGCTATTCCTTCATCGCCCGCATGAAGGCCAGGGACGAGTGCAAGTAGGCGCGGCGTGGGCAGGGAGCCACACCAGTGGCCAGCCACCGGCAGCGAGGACTGTTGGACCCTTCTTGGCTTACTGGCAGTGGAAGATGGTAGGGACAGCTCGGTTCTCACACTGTCTCCGTCTGTGGGGAGCGACAGAAGAGAAGGAAGACTTCGGCAGGCCTTGTGACGAGTGCCACGCTTGATGGCGCGGAAGGCCCAGGCCCCACCTGCAAACCAGCTCTAACGTAGCAGCAAGAGTCACGAGGAGATGCCCAGCCAACTCGACAATGAGCTTATTTCCCTGGACAGTGAAGCGAGAAACATAAGGCCCCTGGATAAGAATTCTTGTCCTCTGCAGGAACGGCTGTCTCACATCTCCCCTCAGCCTGAGCCTCTAAAACCAGTGGGAGTGCATGGAGGAGGGGCCCTGAGGGCACACGCCAGCCCGGCCCAAGGGGCCGGCCCTCCCACTCCCCCATCAGTTGTGTTGTGAGAAGGCTCAGGCCAGGCGCTGGTACTGCTCACTCTAAAAATGGAAAAACAAAACCTTTTTGATTTGCAAAGTTAAACAGGGTTTTCATTTTTACTCCAAATGGTTTAGTTTTAGAAAAAAGTACTGATCTAGGTTGATACCCAGTGAGATAATTTGAAACCTGATTCCTCTGAGACATACTAGCCCTTAGTTACTTAAGCTGTTTAAGTTGAGGTGGGTTTTTTTGTTTTGTTTCTTGTTTTTGTTTTTGTTTGAACGTTAGCCATTTGCTGTTCCCTGCAGAAACAAAAGGTTCTGAGGAAACTTATCTGAGGCATCTCCAGGTCACATAATGATGACGCCCTTGGAGCATACGTACCCTTAGTGTCTCTACTTGTGTTTTTCACGGAGAGGAACCCGCACACCAGCACTCACGTGCAACGGCCCATTCACATCCAGAGTGTGGAGAGCGACCACCGGCCCTGCTTCCTGCTCTGTCACTTCCTTTGCCTGCCCCAAGCCGCCCCCAAAGGGAGGTGAGGCTGGAGGGAGCCGCCTCTGCCGGGAGCTGCTGAGCGACCGCCTGGGATCGGCTGCACTCGGCATCCGCAGGCAGCTTGGTGTGGTGCCATTTATTTGTACAGAAACATTTTTGAAAAATTCTTTTCAATGAGCTGCAAAATTTTCTCCAACTTTTCCACCTGATGTGGTAAAATATTTGATTTTGTTCTAGATTTCCTGTAGCTGTGAATTGTTCAAATGTGTCTGATTCAGGATAAAATGTAAACGTGTTGTTAACAATTTCTCGTGGATTTTACTGTTTTGCCTTCAAATAAAGACTTTTTTTTTAAAGACCTTTTTCCTCTGTGCATTTAAGTCAAGAAGCGTGCTCAGGCTGAGGAGGGAGGAGGTGCGTCCTGAGTGCAGACTTTGTCTGAATTGTGGAGTCGGGTCAGAAGCTCTGCCCTGGTGTCTCCTGGGAGTCCCCGGCGTGGACGCCTGGTCCTGTTTCCTCGTGGCTCCAGACAGGCTGGCATCCTCTGTCCTGCCACGAGTGGTGACAGCTCCACCTGGGGTTCCATTTCCACTGGCCTGTGGTACGTCCTCTCAGGTGCCATGCACACTGAGGAAATGGGGGCTGGGAGGGCTCAACTACTCAGCTAGAAAAGGCTGCAGCTGGGATTCCTCTCAGGTGAGTCCTGGGTGCCACCTGCCCCCACCACTGGGAATGTCCCCTGGGAACTAAGGTGTGAGCGTCACGGCTGGTTTACGGGACCAGCTCCTTAGACCCATGAGTCTGTCTCACCTCCCGGCGTTCACAGCTCCTTCTTCACCTCCTCCAGGGCCTCCTCCATGGTCAGCGGGGTGGGCCTGTGTTGCCTGATGTACTGTGGGGCAGAGGACACACAGGGAAGCCATCACCACTGCTGCCTCAGTCTGCTGAGGCTCTGGGTCCTGGAGATGGTGCCTATCCCCAGGGGCTAACAGAAAAAATGAAGGGATGCCAGGTGGCAATGGAAACAGAAGAGGAGAGGTGAACCCAGGCAGCCTCCGGGCAGGTACCCTGCAAGGGGTGAGCCCTGACTGAGCCTGGAAGGGAAAAGGGACCGTGGTGAGGGGCAGGGCTACCCGGGGTGCCCTCAGAGGACACAGGTTGGGGAGAAGGACTTGGGTGCCACTCTCAGGGTGTGGGCCTGGAGCAGAGAGCAGGCAGCCACACGTGGGCTGCAGGCAGGTGACGTAGTCAGATCACTTCAGCCTGCATCCAATCAACTGATGCACATCCAACAGAGGAACAAGTTAAAAGGACCCCACTGGGGAGCAATCAGCCCAGTCCAGAATGTGGGAAACCGTCAGATAACCTATTTTCTTTCTTTTTCTTGGCCACACCGTGCGGCATGTGGGATCTTTGTTCCCCAACCAGGGATCGAACCCACACCCCCTGCATTGGAAGTGCAGAGTCTTAACCACTGGACCGCCAGGGAAGTCCCAGGACAACCTGTTTTCTTCCAACCAGTAAACTGCAAGGAAACCAAAGAGATGGGGGAGGGGGGAAGACCTCTAGAGCAGTGGTTCTCAAAGTGGGTCCCCAATGGGCCCATGGGAGAAACGCCCACTGCTAGGCCCACCCTGCTGCCAACACAACCCCAGTGGTCAGGCCCTCAGGGGTCTGACGCTGCTCAGGGCTGAGAACCACTGCTCTAGATTAAGACATCAAATGATCTTTTTTTTTTTTGCGGTACGCCGGCCTCTTCACTGTTGTGGCCTCTCCCGTTGCAGGGCACAGGCTCCGGACGCGCAGGCTCAGCGGCCATGGCTCACAGGCCCAGCCGCTCCGCGGCATGTGGGATCTTCCCAGACCGGGGCACGAACCCGCATCCCCTGCATTGGCAGGTGGACTCTCAACCACTGCGCCACCAGGGAAGCCCCAAACGATCTTGATGTACCAGTTTGGACACTGATGAAATAAACAGGAGAAAAAGGTACAACTTTTATGAGATGAGTGGAAATCTGAACACTGGATATCTAATGATATCAAGAAAGCTTAGGGCTTCCCTGGTGGCGCAGTGGTTAAGAATCCGCCTGCCAATGCAGGGGACACGGGTTCGAGCCCTGGTCCAGGAAGATCCCACATGCCGCGGAGCAACTAAGCCCGTGCGCCACAACTACTGAGACTGCACTCTAGAGCCCACGAGCCACAACTACTGAAGCCCGCGCGCCTAGAGCCCACGCTCTGCAACAGGAGAAGCCACCTAATTAGAAGCCTGCACACCACAATGAAGAGTAGCCCCTGCTCGCCGCAACTAGAGAAAAGCCGACACGCAGCAAGAAAGACCCAACACAGCCAAACAAAAAAAAAATGCTGCAGGAATTCCCTGGCTGTCCGGTGGTTAGGACTCTGCACTTTCACTGCCAAGGGCACGGGTTTGATCCCTAGTCAGGAAACTAAGATCCCACAAGCAAAACCAAAAAAAAAGGTTAATTTGGTTTTGGTATACTGGCATTGTGACTATTTTTTTAAAGTCTTTATTTTTAAGAAATATATACTGAAATATTTGTAGATAAAATGATAAAAATCACCATGCAGAACAACTCATATAGTATGATGCCATTTCTGTAAAGAAATATATATATCATGTTATTATATATAAATACTATACCTCTTCTATATATTTTATACATAGTATAAAATATGTAAGATAAAATATTGTACATGTACATAACAGTTTATATTTTACATAGGAAAAATCTAAAGACTATATATCAAGTTGGTAATAGTTATCTCTGAAATTATGGAGAACTTTATAGGCTACATATCTCCAACAAAATTTTTATACAATATTTTTTGTAATCAGACAAAAAAATAAATTTTGGAGGGAAAAATAGAGGTGAGTGTGACATCCCTTGAGCTTAGCCCTTGGGACTGAGGAGAGGGGCCCTGCCTGTGGTGGCCCATGGGAACGGTAGGTAGAGGGACAGGACCCTCACCGAGGAGGTCACCTTTGGTCCGAGGTCACACAGAGCCTGGGCTGCGGCTGGCTCTCAGTGCCCCTGCCCCGCACCAGCCCTGGTCATGGCCAAAGAGAGAACAGGACTCCTTCCACGAGGACTGAAGGTGAAGGTGGCGGGGCCCCCAGCGTCCCCGCCACCCCGGGCTGAGCGTGGGAAGCCGCCTGCCCTCTCTTTCCCGGGACGGGTTAGCTGCACCATGGTCACCTCTTTGGTTTCCTCCAGGGTGTGGTAATGGAATGAGTCCCGGTCCAGGGAGCGCAGGAGGGATGCATGCAGGTGCCGGCTGGCCTCGATGAACTGCTGTGTCAGGCTCAGTTGCTGCTTCAGCACATCGTTGAGCGCGAACACGGCCGGGCTGTACGCTGTCAGGGCTGCACCGGGTTCCGTGTCAGTCGGCAGCCCCCGGGGCCCCATCCCCCTGGCCAGACCCGCTCCCCGCAAGGGCCCTGCAGCCCCCCACCGTGGACTGTGTCGGGATGCTCTCTGCAGGTGCTGCCACCTTCGGAAGCAGCAAAGGACTCGCCTATTCTGTGCCTCTCTCTACTCAGTAGTAAAGGAACCGCTCTCTTCGCTGACTTTGTGTGGATCTCACACCCTCAGCTCAGCTCCCAGGCAGAACCGGAAGCCTCACCTCAGCGTCCAACACAAGGAAAGAAGGCCAGTGACACGGCTCCCCAAACTGCAACCGCACAGTGCGAATCTAACACTCCTGAACTGTACACTTAAAAATGGGGAAGAGGGCAAATTTTACACTATGAATTTTTAAACACATAATTAAAATAATTTAAAACGCAATTAAAATATAATAATTAACTAAATAAAAGTACAATTAAATATAACTGCAACTGGGGCTTCCCTGGTGGCGCAGTGGTTAAGAATCCGCCGGCCAATGCAGGGGACACAGGTTCGAGCCCTGGTCCGGGAAGATCCTACATGCCGTGGAGCAACAAAGCCCGTGCGCCACACCTACTGAGCCTGCGCTCTAGAGCCCGCGAGCCACAACTACTGAGCCCGCGCGCCACAACTACTGAAGCCGGCGCGCCTAGAGCCCGTGCTCCGCAACAAGAGAAGCCACCGCAATGAGAAGCCCGCGCACCGCGACAAAGAGTAGCCCCCGCTCAGCAACGAACACCCACTGCAGCCAAAAAATAAAATTAAAATTAAAAAAATTTAAAAAAAAATTTTAAACTGTTAAACTGTTAAAAATGATCATTACTAAAACTACACAGTAACATGGAAAAATTGTTGAGGTTAATATTGTGTTTAAAAACAGGAGATTTTTTTTAAGGATATAAATATTTCACATATTACAACCAATATATTTTAATATCTTCATCATCTAAAAATGTTAAGAAAATGGAAATGGGGGAAAAAAAGCAGGTCCTAGACGGATCCTTGCTTGTGTCATGCGAGTCATCAGCAGCCCCGTGGGACCTGACACAGACTGGGTTTCCCAAGGTGGCTGCTGGGCGTCTTCCTATTGCCCGAGGCTGGGCTGGGCCTCCCCAGGGCCCCACGACTCTCCCACACTCAGCAAGGAGGCAAGTGTCGCGTCCACAGGGCTGGGCCGCTCAGTACTGGCTGAGTGTCTTCCAGAGGAAAACACCTATGGATTCTGGACAGAAAGGCTCTGAGGGGAACACACAAAATAAAGATGGCCCTGTGGGGGTGGAAGGCTCATAGGTATGTTCCTGGTAGCCTTCCTGTTCTGTCCAACATCGATGTCCTCGACCTAAGGGACCCACAAGGTGAGCTGGGCTGTTACCTTCTATGGCGTCCGCACTGATGACGTGGCTGGCGATGGGCGAGGGGTCCACATAGGCACCTCCCAGGGCTGGTCCGATGGCCGCTACGCCGGCCGCTGTCCCAAGGACAAAGGGGGAGAGGTGAGTGGGCAGGATTCAGAGCAATGACTTTCTCATCAACAGGTGTGAGGCTGAAATAAGCTACATGAATCTGTCCTTTTCTCTTTCTGAATGTGATGGCCACCCTCCTTGCTTTTTTAACCGTTACCCCTTTTAAAAATTTCCCAAGCCTGCCTCCATCTTTCTGGTAGGTTCTCCCTGTTCAATATACAAGTCAGGTGTGCTGGCTGAAGTGGTCACCACAGCTCAGCACGGCTGACAACTGTGGCATCGTGCCCTCCCCTGGCTCTGCCCTCCTTCCACAGCTATTTGAGGGCTTCGGAATGTTCCCTGGATTCTAACTGGCTGGCTGATTTATGGTGCCTTTTTTCCCCCTCCTTTCAAAGTCAGGCCGCGTCTAGGAAATCAGCACCACCAATGTTTTATGAAAGCACCTCTTTATTTTTTATTTTTCACTTTTTTTTTTAAAACATCTTTATTGGAGTATAATTGCTTCACAATGGTGTGTTAGTTTCTGCTTTATAACAAAGTGAATCAGTTATACGTATACATACATCCCCATATCTCCTCCCTCTTGCGTCTCCCTCCCACCCTCCCTATCCCACCCTTCCAGGTGGTCACAAAGCACCGAGCTGATCTCCCTGTGCTATGCGGCTGCTTCCCACTAGCTATCTATTTTACGTTTGGTAGTGTATATGTGCCCATGCCACTCTCTCACTTCGTCCCAGCTTGCCCTTCCCCCACCCCATGTCCATCTCTTTAAATTGCAAAAAAAGAAACAAAAATGGGCACATTTGCTGCCCACAGGCTAGGCTGTCAGAAAGGCAGCAGGAGGACCTGGAGAGGGACACAGAACCAGGGTTTAAAATCCCCTTGAACACCTTCTAGTGATCTGAGTTGGCTCGTCTGACTGACCTTCCTCCCTGAGAAACAGAACAGTCACGCCCCCAGCCAGGTGTGAGGTCCCAGCGGATGTATGACTAAGCCTCCAAATCCAAATGAACAGACAAAGGTAGAACCGCACCCCAGCGCACAGTCTGGAAACAAGTTCTGTCCGTATTGCGGGTGTTGTCTAGACAAGAAAAGGGAGCAGGAGACTCGCTAAAAGAAAGCGACCTTTCCATCCGCAAGGGCCAAGACCAATGCTGGGGACACGAGAAAAGATGAGCAGTGCCTGCTGCTCCCCAGAAGAGAATCCACCGACAAACGCAGCGAGTTCAGACAACCAGCCAGCTGGGCAACACAGCAGCCCTTGGAGCCCCCATGCTGGGGCCCCACAAAGTGCCTGAGGACATGCTGTCCCAGAAGGCGGTTCCTGTCACCCTGGGTAACACTGACATTTGGGGCGGGGTCACTCTCTGGCCAGGCCATCCTGGCCACTGCAGGATGTTGAGCAGCACCCCTGGCCTCCACCCATAGACTTCCCGTCACCCAGACCTTGCCGATGTCTGTCCCCTGGGGCCAGGATCACCCCAGCTGAGAACCACTGACTTAGTCTTTGGTTTGAAACCTTTCAGTGTTTTAGAGCTTGGAAGACAGTGGGGAGTACCCAAGGAGCCCCCTCTTCTGTGGGAGAGGAAACAGGGTGCTGAGGTTCCCCCAGCTGACTAATGACGACAACCCAGACCTCCTGGCCCCAGGGTTCCTGCCTGTCGCTGCCTCTGGCCTGCCCCTCCCTCCTCCAACCAACATGCTTACCCTTAGCCCACTGGTAGGTGAAGGCGGGATCGAGGGTCTGCACAGCCATCTCCTTCACCATGACTCTTGTAACACCCCTGGCCCACTTTTTCCGAGACTTGGGAGTTGGTGGAGGAAGGTCTGTCTTCAGGCTTGCAGAAAATTCAGACCAAGTCGCCAGCGTCCTGTCAGGAGACTCCTCAGAATGGGGCATCGACTCAGATGCTGTTGGACTGGGGGATTTTTCAAAATCATCCGAATAAGCCGAGCTCACTGTGCTGGCCGTAGGTTCCTGAGACTTTGACCCCAGTCTAGAAGTGCCCTTGGGTCCAGGGGACAAGGCGGACCGCTGGCTCAGGCACTCAGAAATCTTGCTTCCAGAGGGGGGGGCCCCAGCCCAGGGGCTTTTGCTGGATGCCTTTTCCCCCTGACCTTTCTAAAACAAAGGATGGCAGAGGTCACTGGAAAGTGTTTTCGAATGAACAAGCTCGGAATACAACTGTGTTAGGATAAGGACACCCCAAGGGCCCAGGAGGTGAGGGTCCACGCTGTCCTTCCTAGATTTAGGCAGGCTGAGTATCGTGAGCTGAACTCTTTTTTTTTTTTTTTTAACATCTTTATTGGAGTATAATTGCTTTACAACGTTGTGCTAGTTTCTGCTGTATAACAAAGTGAATCAGCTATATGTATACATTTATCCCCATATCCCCTCCCTCTTGCATCTCCTTCCCACCCTCCCTATCCCACCCCTTTAGGTGGTCACAAAGCACCGAGCTGATCTCCCTGTGCTATGCAGCTGTTCCCACTAGGGATAAATGTAAAATAAATGTAATATCTATTTTAATTTTGCTGGTGTATACGTCAAAGTTACTCTCAGCTGACCCTTCCCCCTCCCCGTGTCCTCAAGTCCATTCTCTACGTCTGCATCTTTATTCCTGTCCTGCCCCTAGGTTCATCAGAAGTTTTTTTTTAAGATTCCATATGTATGTGTTAGCATATGGTATTTGTTTTTCTTTCTGACTTACTTCACTCTGTAGGACAGACTCTACATCCACCCACCTCACTACAAATGACAATTTCATTTCTTTTTATGGCTGAGTAATATTCCATTGTATATATGTGCCACATCTTCTTTATCCATTCATCTGTCAATGGACGCTTCCATGTCCTGGCTATTGTAAAGACTGCTGCAATGAACATTGTGTACGTGGCTCTTTTTGAATTATGGTTTTCTCAGGGTATATGCCCAGTAGTGGGATTGCTGGGTCATATGGTAGTTCTATTTGTAGTTTTTTAAGGAACCTCCATACTGTTCTCCATAGTGCCTGTATCAATTTACATTCCCACCAACAGTGCAAGAGTGTTCCCTTTTCTCCACACCCTCTCCAGCATTTACTGTTTGTAGACTTTTTGATGATGGCCATTCTACTGGTGTGAGATGATATCACATTGTAGTTTTGATTTGCATTTCTCTAATGATTAGTGATGTTGAGCATTCTTTCATGTGTTTGTTGGCAGTCTGTATATCTTCTTTGGAGAAATGTCTGTTTAGGTCTTCTGCCCATTTTTGGATTGGGTTGTTTGTTTTTTTGATATTGAGCTGCATGAGCTGCTTGTATATTTTGGAGATTTAACCCTTGGTCAGTTGCTTCGTTTGCAAACATTTTCTCCCATTCTGAGGGTTTTCTTTTCGTCTTGTTTATGGTTCCCTTTGCTATGCAAAAGTCTTTAAGTTTCATTAGGTCCCATTTGTTTATTTTTGTTTTTATTTCCATTTATCTAGGAGGTCGGTCAAAAAGGATCTTGCTGTGATTTATGTCATAGGGTGTTCTGTGTATGTTTTCCTCTAAGAGTGTTATAGTGTCTGGCCTTACATTTAGGTCTTTAATCCATTGTGAGTTCATTTTTGTGTATGGTGTTAAGAAGTGTTCTAATTTCATTCTTTTATGTGGAGCTGTCCAGTTTTCCCAATACCACTTATTGAAGAGGCTGTCTTTTCTCCATTGTATATTCTTGCCTCCTTTATCAAAGATAAGGTGACCATATGTGCGTGGGCTTATCTCTGGGCTGTCTGTTCCATTGATCTATATTCTGTTTTTGTGCTAATACGATACTGTCTTGATGACTGTAGCTTTGTAGTATAGTCTGAAGTCAGGGAGCCTGATTCTCCAGCTCCGTTTTTCTTTCTCAAGATTGCTTTGGCTTTTCGGGGTCTTTGTGTTTCCATACAAATTGTGAAATTTTTTGTTCTAGTTCTGTGAAAAATGCCATTGGTAGTTTGATAGGGATTGCACTGAATCTGTAGATTGCTTTGGGTAGTAGAGTCATTTTCACAATGTTGATTCTTCCAATCCAAGAACATGGTATATCTCTCCATCTGTTTGTATCAGCTTTAATTCTTTCATCAGTGTCTTATAGTTTTCTGCATACAGGTCTTTTGTCTCCTTAGGTAGGTTTATTCCTAGGTATTTTATTCTTTTTGTTGCAATGGTAAATGGGAGTGTTTCCTTAATTTCTCTTTCACCATCATTTTTCATCATTAGTGTACAGGAATGCAAGATATTTCTGTACATTAATTTTGTATCCTGCCACTCTATCAAATTCACTGATTAGCTCTAGTAGTTTTCTGGTGGCATCTTGAGGATTCTCTATGTAACGTCTGCAAACAGTGACAGCTTTACTTCTTCTTTTCTGATTCGGATTCCTTTTATTTCTTTTTCTTCTCTGATTGCTGTGGCTAAAACTTTCAAAACTATGTTGAATAATAGTGGTGAGAGTGGGCAACCTTGTCTTCTTCCTGATCTTAGAGGAAATGGTTTCAGTTTTTCACCATTGAGAATGTTGGCTGTGGGTTTGTCATATATGGCCTATATTATGTTGAGGTAGGTTCCATCTATGCCTACTTTCTGGAGAGTTTTTTTATCATAAATGGGTGTTGAATTTTGTCAAAAGCTTTTTATGCATCTACTGAGATTATCATATGGTTTTTATCCTTCAATTTGTTAATATGGTGTATCACATTGATTGATTTGCATATATTGAAGAATCCTTGCATTCCTGAGACAAACACCACTTGATTGTGGTGTATGATCCTTTTAATGTGTTGTTGGATTCTGTTTGCCAGTATTTTGTTGAGGATTTTTGCATCTATGTTCATCAGTGATATTGGCCTGTAGTTTTCTTTTTTTGTGACAACTTTGTCTGGGTTTGGTATCAGGGTGATGGTGGCCTCGTAGAATGAGTTTGGAAGTGTTCCTCCCTCTGCTATATTTTGGAAGAGTTTGAGAAGGATAGGTGTTAGCTCTTCTCTAAATGTTTGATAGAATTCACCTGTGAAGCCATCTGGTCCTGGGCTTTTGTTTGTTGGAAGATGTTTTTTTCCTTCTTTTTTTTTTTTTTTTTGCGGTACGCAGGCCTCTCACTGTTGCGGCCTCTCCCGTTACGGAGCACAGGCTCCAGACGCTCAGGCTCAGCGGCCATGGCTCACGGGCCCAGCCGCTCCGCGGCATGTGGGATCTTCCCGGACCGGGGCACGAACCCATGTCCCCTGCATCGGCAGGCGGACTCTCAACTACTGCGCCACCAGGGAAGCCCTGTTGGAAGATTTTTAATCACAGTCTCAATTTCAGTGCTTGTGATTGATCTGTTTATATTTTCTATTTCTTCCTGGTTCAGTCTCGGAAGGTGGTACTTTTCTAAGAATTTGTCCATTTCTTCCAGGTTGTCCATTTTATTGGCATATAGTTCCTTGTAGTAATCTCTCATGATCCTTTGTATTTCTGCAGTGTCAGTTGTTACTTCTCCTTTTTCATTTCTAATTCTGTTGATTTGAGTCTTCTCCCTTTTTTTTCCTGATCAGTCTGGCTAACGGTTTATCAATTTTATCTTCTCAAAGAACGAGCTTTTCATTTTATTGATCTTTGCTATCGTTTCCTTCATTTCTTTTTCATTTATTTCTGATCTGATCTTTATGATTTCTTTCCTTCTGCTAACTTTGGGGAATTTTTGTTCTTCTTTCTCTAATTGCTTTAGATGTAAGGTTAGGTTGTTTATTTGAGATTTTTCTTGTTTCCTGAGGTAGGATTGTACTGCTATAAACTTCCTGCTTAGAACTGCTTTTTATGCATCCCATGTTTTGCGTCATCGTGTCATTTATTTCTAGGTATTTTTTTATTTCCTCTTTGATTTCTTCAGTGATCTATTGGTTATTTAGTAACGTGTTGTTTAGCCTCCATGTGTTTGTATTTTTTACAGTTTTTTTCTTGTAATTGATATCTAGTCTCAATGCGTTGTGGTTGGAAAAGATACTTGACACGATTGCAATTTTCTTAAATTTACCAAGGCTTGATTTGTGACCCAAGATATGGTCTATCCTGGAGAATGTTCCATGAGCACTTGAGAAGAAAGTGTACTCTGTTGTTTTTGGGTGGAATGTCCTATAAATATCAGTTAAGTCCATGTGTCATTTAAAGCTTGTGTTTCCTTATTTATTTTCATTTTGGATGATCTGTCCATTGGTGAAAGTGGGGTGTTAAAGTCCCCTACTATGATTGTGTTACTGTCGATTTCCCTTTTTATGGCTGTTAGCATTTGCCTTATGTACTGAGGTGCTCCTATGTTGGTGCATAAATATTTATCACTGTTATATCTTCTTCTTGGATTGATCCCTTGATCATTATGTAGTGTCCTTCTTTGTCTCTTCTAATAGTCTTTATTTTAAAGTCACTTTTGTCTGATATGAGAATTGCTACTCCTACTTTTTTTTTATTTCCAGTTGCATGGAATATCTTTTTCCATCCCCTCACTTTCAGTCTATATGTGTCCCTAGGTCCGAAGCGGGTCTCTTGTAGACAGCATATATATGGGTCTTGTTTTTGTATCCATTCAGCCAGTCTATGTCTTTTGGTTGGAGCATTTAATCCATTTACGTTTAAGGTAATTTCGATATGTATGTTCCTATTACCATTTTCTTAATTGTTCTGGGTTTGTTTTTGTAGGTCTTTTCCTTCTCTTGTGTATCCGTGAGCAGAACTCTTGAAACCCTTCAGCACGAGGCTGCTGCACTTAGCACTGATGTTGTGAGCATGTGTAGCTGGCACGTGGGTGAAATCTGTTAAAGTGTCATTATTATGTATTATCAAAACATGCGTTGATAATGAGGTGGTTACTAATATGCAAAGAATCACCACGGGGCGATGCAACAAGTACAGGTTAGTTGTGGGGAAGTTGAAGTGGGATCTGCTTTAATCTTCTGATATATTAAGTAGCTCTATCCTGTTATTACCTAAATCAGGGTCTCTACCCATGGCACGCTGACATTTGAGACACGAACATTCTTTGCAGTGGGGGCCATCCTATGCATTGTGGGACACTGGCACAGGACATCCCTGACCACTACCCACTGAATGCCAGTAGCACCCTGCACCCCAGTCATGACCACAGTGTTGCCAGACATTGCCAAGTGTCCCCTAGGGGAGCAATCGCCCCCAGGTGAGAACCACTGACCTAAATGAGGCATAACGGTTGCAAGCTGTTCTACCCAAAGACCTAAAAGGAAAAATCAGTTTTTTGTACTTACTTTCTGTTCCAAGTCTGATTTCTCACTGACAGCTGGAGCCAGATCATCAAGGGATAAAATATTTATTCTCAAATCTGTAATCAAAAATGTAACATGCCGATATTTACTCCACATGCGTTCACCATCCTGTTGTAGGCACCGGGCTAAGTGCTAGGGACAGGAAGAGCGGAAGGCGTGCAGTCCCTGTCCTCAGAAAGTGAGCCCAGGGATCCAAGCGCTTTTTCTCTAAAGGGCTAGGTCATAAATATTTTTGGCTTTTCGGGCTAGTCTGTCTCTGTCACCATTGCTCAGCTCTGCCCTCATGATTCGAAAGCCGCCACAGACCATGTGTAAACAAATGGGTATGGCTGTGTCCCAGTAAAACTTTATTTATAGGGACTTCCCCCACCGTTCTGCAGTTAAGACTCCGGCCTTCCAAAGCAGGGGATGCGGGTTCGATCCCTGGTCGGGAAACTGAGATCCCACATGCCACGCAGTGCGGCCAAAAAAAAAACCCAAAAAACTTTATTCATAAAAACAGACGACTGGGCTTCCCTGGTGGCGCACTGGTTAAGAATCTGCCTGCCAGTGCAGGGGACATGGGTTCGAACCCTGGTCCAGGAAGATCTCAAATGCCACAGAGCAACTAAGCCCACGAGCCACAACTACTGAAGCCCATGCGCCCTAGAGCCCATGCTCTGCAACAAGAGAAGTCACCCCAATGAGAAGCCCATGCTCCGCAACGAAGAGTAGCCCCCGCTCGTCGCAACTAGAAGAAAGCCCGCACACAGCAATGAAGACCGAACGCAGCCAAAAATAAATAAATAAAACATTAAAAAAAATTTTTTTAAATAAAAGAAGAGCCAAGTATTGTGAACATGTGTGCAGGGGCCCTGGAGGTCTGAGAGGAGGGAGTTATAACCTCAAGGGGGTTGGAGACTTGGCTGGGGAAGGAGGAGCTGACACCAGGTCTGGCCACAGGATCTGTGGGACCCAGTGCAAAGAAGAAAAAAAAAACAGACGATGGGGAAATTCCCAGTTGTTAGGACTCTGCGTTTTCACTGCCGAGGGCCCGGGTTCAATCCCTGGTTGGGGAACTAAGGAACTAAGATCCCACAGGACGTGCAGTGAGGCCAAAAGAACAAAGCAAAACAAAGAAACAAAACACAGACCACAGACCTCTCAGCCTCTGGCCTAGACAGAGGAGACAATCACGATGCAAGGAAGGACACCCAGTGACACATGTGCTTGAGGTAGGAGAGGGGGACTGGCACCTCATCCTAAGTTCTCATTTAAAGCAAGTTAAGGACACTTAACTGTGGTGCCAGCTGGCCAGTCACCAGAGCCCAAATGCCTTGTGTGCAGGTTACTCAGGAGGAGGAAGGCTCTGTGCAGTTCGGGTGTCCCAGCGGGTTTCTGCCCCATCAGTATGCGAGCCCACTCCTCCCCAGGACGGGGGAGGCCAACCAGCTGCCAGTATTCGCAGGGACACCATCATGTGGCTCATTTCAGGCCCGAGGCACAAAGGCTGTGTGGTGTGTGTGTGTGTGTGCGTGCGCATACAACTGGAGATGGGAAGGGCGCGGGGGGGTGGGGGGGTCCACCCTGCGGGGCCTCAAAACTCAAGCAGGTACATGATCCAATCATGGCTGAGTTGAACAGACACTTCCGAAGGGGGCCTAAGGTGTCTAGAGGCTTCCACAGAGGGCACATGCTAGGTTGGAGGGGTGAGTCTCCCTGAGGAGGCAGGATGAGACCCCCAATTCTAGGAACAGGCAGGGGACAGTTAGCAGGAGCAGACGGGAGCAGGGCCCTCCCGCAGGTGGCACAGCGCTGGGGATGAGCAGGAGATGGAAGACTGAGCCGTCTACTCTCTTTGGAAAGGTCAGCTGAGTGCAGCCCTCTGGCAGCCTAAGACCCAGATCAAAGCCCAGCTCATCACTCTAGCGTGAGGGTCTCGCCCCCGCCTCCGAGCTCCTCTAACACTGCCAGTTACCACAATGCACATGACACGTAAGTCCAGAGATACGTTCATGGACAAAGCCTCTGAACTAAGCCATCCCAGCCGGCTCGGGCCAAGGCACTGCAGGAAACTGTGGATGAGCTCTCTGGAACAGTGTTGTCATTGGCTGAGGAATGACGTTATTGTCACATCAGCCAACCCGGACTCGCACAAGCTTACTGAGCAGGAGGCCCCACTGAGGCACTCCACAGGCACCAGCTCACTGACACAGCTCTGCCCCACGTTACAGGTGTGGAGACCATGGCACAGAGAGCCTGACACTGCACGGCCAGAAAGAGGCGGAGCAAGGATGTCCATCTCAGGTATGCTGGACCCCAAACTCAGACTTGTACTCACCACTCCCTGCTACGTGCCTCCCTTGAGGCTGCATCAGAATGAGGGAAGGTGGGGTCTGGACACCAAGGGGGCCCTCCAGGCCAGCAGCGAGGGCTGAGGGGCAGCCTGGATGGGCAGCCCAGGAGGGCGGGAACCTGGGTCTGGCACCTGCCCCACCAGCTACACCCACCTTCTCACCCACACCTGCCAGGCTGGCGTGGACACACACTCACCAGCCCCTTGGGCCCAAAGATATGAGACCATATCAGTGAGGTGCCAAATGGCATCCGGCCGATGGTGGCCCCTGAGGGGGCTCAAAGGGATTTCCTCACATCCGTGAGCCTGTTTCACTGCCTTCTCCAACCCTCACAAGGGCGCGTGGCAGGGACTCTTGCTGGCCGTGCTTCTCCTCCCCGCCCCCTATGTGGTGGTACCTTGGCATCTTGAATATTTGGACCTGCAGGAATCTGAGACACAGCAGGGGCTGCAAGGACTCCCTGACCTTCTCCCCTGAATCAGGTCGTAAGGCCCTCAGGTAAGAAGATGTGCCTTCCCTCTACCTGGAGGAAAGGAGCATCCTTATGTCCAAGATGGGGGAACACTGAGCAACCCCAACTACATCTCCCCTCATCTACTACCCTTGGCTCATATCCTTCCATCTATCACATTCTCCCACAACTATTCTCCCATCAAACCTAGCAGAAGGCGCGACCGTTTCTTCAGGTTTCCATTTCCTTATGAAGGCTCCTGTGTCACATAAAACGTACCTTAAATATTTATTTAATATCTGAACGCTCTTCTCCTGTTAACCTGCCTTTGGTCACAGAGCCCCAGCCAAGAACCCAGAAGGACACAAGGAAAAAGCTATTTTTCCTCCCCTACAACTGATTCACAGGCTACGGATCACCCTGGCACTTGGGGTCAGGGGAGAGTTGGCTTGTTTGTTATCCTGTTCCTGACACCATGATGCCTGGCACGTGCTGGCACACAGCAGGTACTCGAGACACAGTTATTGAACTCGGATTTGATGATCAGGCACCAGATGGGAGAAATCAATGTTGGCTGCACATCTTTTTTCTTTCTGCTCTTTCTTAAATACATACAATGTTAAAATAAAAATCACGTTCAATGATGGTGAAATAATAAAAATGTTTATGAGGGACTTCCCTGGTGGCACAGTGGTTAGGAATCCACCTGCCAATGCAGGGGACACGGGTTCGAGCCCTGGTCCGGGGAGATCCCACATGCCGCGGAGCAACTAAGCCCGTGCGCCACAACTACTGAGCCTGCGCTCTAGAGCTCGCGAGCCACAACTACTGAAGCCCGCGTGCCTAGAGTCTGTGCTCTGCAACAAGAGAAGCCACCACAATGAGAAGCCCGCGCACCACAATGAAGAGTAGTCCCTGCTCGCCGCAACTAGAGAAAGCCTGTGCGCAGCAACGAAGACCCAATGCAGCCAAAAATAAATAAATTTATAAAAAGAAAAGTTTGTGACTGGTTAGAGATTGGTTTCTTTTTCTGAAGTTAAAAAGGAAAGGAAGCAAATTTCTCTTTTACAACAAGGAAAACTGCATTGCCGTCCTCTTGCACGAGGCTCTAGAAGGATTTCTGGTTTTGCTCTGTCATTGGGTAGGGTTACTAGAAGAAGGCTTTAAAGACAGAACAAAAAAATCTGACATAGCCCCTCAACTAGGAAAGAAGGTCAGGAAGCCAAGGGTGTGACTCGCACCCCTCATGACAATACCCTGTGACCACCACACCAGGGATCCTAGAGGCAGTCTTGCCCTTCCTGCCCCAGGGTGACAACTCTGCGCAGGGATGAGGGTTACCATTTAGACTTTCATCGGCGGCTTCTGAGGGAGACTCATCCTGAGGCCCAGCCTCACTCCTTCTCAGGGAGGACGAGAGCTTGCCATCCCCCACTGTCGAGGGCACGGACTTCGGAAAGGCGCTGGGGATGGAAAGTGACGCCGTGTGGGAGGCTGTGTCCTCTGAAATGGGAATCTGTGGGGAGCGAGTTCTCGAGCCAGCACTGCGAAGGGTCCCATCTGCTGACCGTGAGGTTGGCAGACGTGATGTCGGAAATGGCTTTGAGCTGGAAAGATCCTTCCTGGGCAGCGAAAGGACTCTCAGTTGATTTGGGATCTGATCCTACTTTGGTAGAAACAAAAGAAGGGAAATTACCAAACATACGCTACATAAGTCCTTATCATCGGACATCATGGCTGGTAGAGAGCATGAGTCCTTGGTGATCAAATCATTATCCCTCTCTGCCCCTTTCTTTCCCTTCCCCTCATCTCTGGAAGTCAAGGTACAACATTTAGAAAAGATAATACTGGGATTAGACATACTCCACAAATAATCAGAAAAATTCACTTTGCTTTCAAATACATATTGTTAATTACACATTTTCTAAACTAAGGCCCCTGAGAACATGGATCTTCAACAGAGTCAAAATCAACATGCAGATTTTTCCCCTTAAAATGCAGCCTTCCCATCACTTCACACCAACTAGGATGGCTATAACCAAAATAAATAAATAAATAACAAAAAATAACAAGTGTTGGTGAGGATGTGGAGAAATTGGAACCCTCATACACTGCTGGTGGGAATGTAAAACAGTGCAGTCACTGTGGGAAACAGTTTCTCTGTTCCTCGATAAGTTACACACAGAATTACTACAAGACCCAAGAGTTCGACTCCTAGGTATAAAACCAAAGAATTGAAAACAGGGACTCAAACAGATACTTGTACACTATTCACAATCGCCAAAAGGCGGAAACAACCCAAATGTCCATCAATGGACAAATGGATAAATAAAATGTGGTCCATCCACACAATGGAGTATTACTCAGCCATAGAAACGAATGAAGCACTGACACATGCTACAATGTGAGTGAACCTCGTAAACATCATGCTAAGGGAAAGAAACCAGACACAAAAGGCCACAGGTTGTATGATTCCATTACACAAGATGTCTAGAACAGGCAAACCCACAGTGACACAAAGCAGATTAGTGGTTGTTAGGGTCTGGGGGAGGGGGAAACAGGGAGGGATTACTGGGTAAGGGTCTCCTTTTGGCATGATGAAAACGTTTTGGAACTAGACAGAGGTGGTGGTTACACAACATCGTGAATGCACTTAATGCCACTGAACTGTTCACTGGCATTGAACAGTTGGAAGATGGAAATGCAGCCTTCCCAAGTTAGTGATTCCTGTGTGGTACAACCAACAAATAGGCATGGATCACCAACGGCAGTGATCACAGCTGGTGTTGGATCAGTCATACAAAGTGCTGTCCTGGGGTGTATACAGTTACGAGGCTCCACATAGTGCAAAACTGCCTGACGTGTCCCAAATCCTGTCCCTTACAGAGCAGACCAGCAATGGGTACCCGTGATTGGCTGAAACCCAACCTCTCCTCATCAAACACTTTCTGAAGTGTTTACGGGTGATGGCTCTCTTCAAAAGTCTCTAGTGCTATGACAGAAAGGTACACGTGCAAAGTACATACAAGTACAAGATAAATACATGCAAACCTTACCGAGACTAGTTTTGTTTGTTCTTTCTCACTGACTTTGGTGCTGGTGAAACCCTGACTTGTGGATGCTTGTTTTTCGCTAGAAGATTCTATCAAGCTTCCCAGCAACTCTTTCATTTCCTCTTCATCACTGTCTGGAGAATCCAGTCTTCTAGGAGGTTTTTTCTCTTTGGGTGTTTGAAGATCCCTCTCTTTCCCAACATGTGCTTCAGGGGATATCTTTTCCACAGGTGCTTCTCTCTTCTTTAGAAACCTACTGACCTTCCCACTCGGCATGTCACTCTCAGGGACAGGAATTTCAAGGGCCTGTTTCTGGGAGGTTTTGTCTGTGTTCTGTGAAGAAAGGTCAACCGTCCTTCTAGGGGGATTTTCGTCTGCTCTGCTAGGAAGCCAGTCCTCAGAGGTCTTCAGGTCAGATTCCACGTCAGACAAATCCATCTGCACCTTCCGGTTCCTGATCTTGGTTTCTATCTGGGCCAGCTTTGTGAGCACAGCGTTGGCCCTGACCTTCGAGGCAGTGGTCGAAGCTCTACCTGAAGAGAGCCAGGGCCCACTCCCCAGGAAAGCATTCTCTTTCGGGAATAAGTGTTTTCCATCCATAGTCTGGTTTCTTTTTAGAAATCTGCTTGGACCGGGTGCTATTTTGGTAAGACTTCTACTGATTTCCAAGTTCTGGATTTCTTCCATCTTTGAATCTTCTAAGGAAATATCACTGAAGTCACCAAAGATATCACGCACAGTACAGCTGGTTTTTCTTATTGAAGCCATTCTAGGGAGTAAAGAAAGAAAACTTGCAGTAAGAATACCTGATGTTCAGACTGCACATTCAAATCTCTCAACGCTTCCCACCACCTGGGAGAGGCCACATCCCCCTTTGCCATCTGGCCAGAGCCTCCCCTTCAAGCCCGATGATGGCAACGAAAATAATAAGACACCTGGTACGTTATCATTGAACTATGCCGTTCAAGGCCAGGTCTTAAGTGAGACACGTTACATATTAAAGATGAGAGCCAGTGCTTCTCAGGCCCAGCAGTATGCCTAGCGCTCTGCTCAGAGCTACAGTATCTCATTTAATCCTCACTGGACACTGAGAGTTGGTCGTTGTCATGCCTCTTTCATAGAGAAGAGGAAGGAAATGAAGGCCTCCACAGGTTAGGTCACCTGGCCAGCGAGTAACAGAGCCAAATTCAAAGCTCAGGCCAATTCCAAAGGTCCCACTCGCCCCTACAGTGCTTCACTGCCTCTCCAGTTACCCCACCTCTACTCCGAGTGAGTCCTATTACCCAGTTGCACCCCAAGTCTGGTCTCCTCCTTTACCCAAGTGTCCTCAGTTCTCTCAGAAAGAGCTGTTGAAACACAATCTGTATATTTAATGAGCTCCCCAGAAATCTTATTTTACTTACAGTGTGAGAACTACTGCCCTGGGAGCAGGGATGGGGGCTATGGACAGACACAGACCCCCCACCAAAGGTCGGCCATGTGTTGTATGTGTGTGCTGGCGTACAGTTTTCTGGGAAAGAGGGCCAGCGTTTTCATCATATTCTCAGAGTTCTCATGTGCCCCTGAAGGAATATGAACAATTCACTCCAAGATTTACCAAGGTTTCAAAAGATTTTAAAGACTTAAAAAAATGGAAAAACATGGCATGGGTGTGTGTTTGCTGCAGGCCCTTTAGTGAGGAACCTGGCAACAGCAATGAAAATGTGAAATGCACAGACCCTGTGACACCACAATTCCACGTCTGGGAATTTCCCTACAATGCCCATAGAGATGTATGTTCAAGGGATGTCTTGGCAGCATTGTTTGTACTCATCAGAATCCTGATCCCATCCATACAGGCTCAATGAAGTCCAGATGACCACAGGCAGACAATGGAATACTATGCAGCTGTTAAAAGGAATGGGGGAAGACCTGTGTGCATAATAATGTCTCCAGCATAATGATCTGTGAGGCAGAAAAGATGCAGAACCATGCCTCAGCTCCATACTGTTTGAATGTTTTAGCAAGGCCATTGTTACTTTTATTTTTAAAAATTTACTGTGAGACCCCAAAAAGCCTTTTTTTCCCCCCACTCTGTCCACTCGGAAAACAACCTTATTGGGATTGCCAGACTAAATACAGGACACCCAGTTATTTGAATTTCAGATAAATAGCAAATAATTAAAAAAATATAAGTATGACCCAAATATTTTTATCCTAAAAGGTAATGTTCCAAATTTTTAAATTTATTTATTTATTTATTTTTGGCTGCTTTGGTTCTTCGTTGCTGTGTGCAGCTCTCTCTAGTTGCGGCGAGTGGGGGCTACTCTTTGTTCCGGTGCATGGGCTTCTCATTGCAGTGGCTTCTCTTGTTGCAGAGGACAGGCTCTAGGCATGCGGGCTTCAGTAGTTGCAGCATGCAGGCTCAGTAGTTGTGGCTTGCGGGCTCCAGAGCACAGGCTCAGTAGTTGTGGCACACGGGCTTAGTTGCTCCATGGCATGTGGGATCTTCCCGCACCAGTGCTCTAACCCATGTCCCCTGCATTGGAAGGCGGATTCTTAACCACCGCACCACCAGGGGAGCCCTAAATATTTTTATACTAAAAAATTATTTGTTGTTTATCTGAAACTGAAATTCAACTGGGTGTACAGTATTTTGATTTGTTAAACCTGGCTACCATACATCTTATATACCTTTCAAAGCTCAGTTCAAATATTTTGTGCAAGGCATTTAACCCAGCCCCTAAGATTCTGTACAAGAATGAATTATTTTTATTATTTTACTGTCTGTTTCTCTGACTAGTGTGCTTACTTGCTCATCCCCATCTTAACCACCCCGTGTACTAAGAGTGCCCAGCACAGGCCTGACCGCAGGAGTCAGTGAATCAAAAATCACACCCAACAGAAACAGTGCAGAATTCCTAGTGTGAGTGACCCTGGTCAAGTTACTTAACCACTCTGTGCCTCAGCTTGCTCATCTGTAAAAAGGGAATAATAACTATTAGCCTCACAGGATTCCTATGTTCAGTGTGGGGCATGGAATAAGCATACAATAAAATTTAGATAGCAGTAATGACAGTATTTGGACTACCTGCATAACCGGCTAACTTTCAGCTGGAAGGACATGGTGAAGGGGAAGTAGAAAGCACTGGAACAACATCAACAGCTATCTTTATATTTTTGTAGGCAAGGCCCAGGGCACTATGTGGGTCAGAGGAAAAGCCTGACCACCAGGCCAGGTTTTCTGGCATCTAGTTCTTCTGAAAGTTTCCCTACGTTTAAAAAAAATTTTTTAATAAAAAAATTAATTAAAATAAATAAATTTTTAAAAAAGAATTTTAAGAAAAAGGGATTTCTCTCTGGTGGCCTAGTGGTTAGGATTCCAGGCTTTCACTGCCATGGCCTGGGTTCAATCCCTGCTCCAGGAACTGCGATCCCACAAGCTGCACGGCGCAGCCAAAATAAATAAATAAAATAAAATAAGATAATTTTAAAAATAAATCAATAATGTTTAAAAGGGTAAATTTCATGTTATGTACATTTTACCACAACTAAAATATATATTTTTAATTAAAAAATTTTTATTGAAGTACAGTTGATTTACAATATTGTGTTAGTTTCAGAAATAGATGTATTTTTAAAACACATAATTAAAAATAAACCAATAGGTAAAAGATGTGAACCAATATTTCACCAAAAAAATATATATATATATACAAATGGCCAATAAGCACATGAAAAGATGTTCAACATCAGCCATGAAGGAAATTCAAATCAAAACCACTGTAAGATCCACTTCATACCTACGAGGGTGGCTGTAATCAAAACTACAGAAAATAACAAATGGTTGGTGAAGGGTATGAAGAAATTGGAACCTTCATACCCCTCTGGAAGAGACTATAAAATGACGCAGCTGACAACCTGGAAAACGGTCTGGTAGTTCCTCAAAAAGTTAAACATCGTTACTTTATGATCCAGCAATTCTACTCCCATGAAGCCCAAGATAACTGAAATGTATGCAAATGTTCATAATAGTTCTTATTCATAATAGACAATAAGTGGAAACAACCCAAATATCCATTAACTAGTGAATGGATGAGAACTGAGGTCCCTCCATAAATGAGATACTACTCAGTAATGAAAAAGAACAAATAATGACACACACAACACGCATATACGTCAAACACACCATACTAAGGGAAAATACCAGATGACGCAAAAAAACCACACACTGTATAATTCCAGTTATAAGGATTGTCCAGAAAAGGTAAATCTATAGACTCAGCCCATCAGTGGTTGCCTGGGACTGGGAGTGGTGGCGGAGATAGACTGCAAAAGGGCAGAAGAGATACACTTGGGGTGACTGACAAGTTCTAAAGCTGGATGGATGGTAGTGATGTTTGCACCACTTGGTAAATTTACTAAAAATAACGGGAATTGTACGCTTAGAAGGGGTGAACTGTATGCTATGTAAATGAATTATCAATAAAGTTGTTAAAAATAAATAAACCAAAATTTGAAAACACAGTCGCCCCTCAGACCATCGAGCTCTTCCCCCAGGCCTGGAGCGACCCACATCGTACCACGCTCGCTCATGGGCCCCAGGCGAGGAAAATGAGGCGCTAGGCCGCTCTCCCGCCGCCCGACCTGCCCAGCCCCGGAGCGCGTCCCGTTTCCCTGCAACTCCTCTCCCGAGCCCGGGCATTAAGCCCGGCCACCGCCCAGCCAACCCCGCCAACCTCCTCCCACGAAGTCCTTCCGCGGAGGCCGCCACCGCTCTCGGCCGGACTCTCGGGCCAGAAGGGACCGTTGACCCCGGCAAAGGCGCCAGGGCGAAAGAGACTACACCTCCCGGTGCACCCTGCGCCCCAACGACCAATAGCGCTCCACGTCACTATCGCGAGGCATCATGGGAATGGTAGTTTGAAGGGGGACACGGCGTGCACCGCGCGTCAAGGCCCAATGGTGTCTCGGGTCACAATCGCAAGGCATGACGGGAGTAGTTCCGGGAAGGGCCCGGCGCGCCGCGGAGACCCCTGGGCGCAAAGAGACGGTTACGAGAAGAGGTGGCCGCGCCTTCTCCATGGCCGCAGCTCGTGTCCCGCTCTGGGCAGTCTGTGTGCTGCGGGTGGCGCTGGCCACAGTCTACTTCCAGGAGGCCTTTCTAGATGGAGGTGAAGGGGATCCGCCGGTGGCGGAGGCTTAAGCTCCCTCATACCCCAGTGCCCAACGGATGGCCCAAGTTGCCATTGCCCCCGCCTGTCGCCGAGGGATCGGTGGTGGCAAAACCTCGAAGCTTCGAAGCCTCGAGGGCCCCTAACACTCTCCCCACCACCCAGATTAACAGTTTTCAGCCCTAACCGGTGTTATTTACCCCCAACAGAGCGCTGGAGGAACCGATGGGTGCAGTCCACCAATGACTCCCAATTTGGGTATTTTAGACTCTCGTCCGGGAAATTTTATGGTCATAAAGAGAAAGACAAAGGTTAGTGTAGGAATCGTGAGAAAATCAAGATGAATGTTAAACCCCCCATAGCAACCTTTCAAGGTAGGTGTGGCACAGCCCTAACACCCATTTCACAGGTCGGGAAACAGGCATGGGTAAGGTCTTTTTGTCTTCTCTCTTTTCTTGACCAAGATACCCCCTCTTCACAAGCACTAGTCAAATGGGTTTGGAGAGCCGAGGGTCTTGCCCTACAGAAGGAAAAAGTTTAGAAGGTACTTCTCATTTTTATTTTCGCGTTAAAAAGAAAAACAGGGTAAAAGTTATATGCCGTCAAGCACACGGATCTTTGGGGGTCCAATAGGATGAATGTTTACAACTGCACACCGAGGTCAAGATAGGAACGTTTTCAGGCCCCACCTCCACCCCCAGAGTCGTCTCTTCTGGCCTACCCTCCCCCCCAAGTCAGTAGTCTCCAAGTACCAAGGATAACCTGTATTCTGGCTTCTCATTCCTGATGATCAAAGGTAGGCAAACTAAAGCTCCTCTACTGCCTGTTTTTTGTACAACCAGTTAGCTGAGAGTGGTCTCTACGTTTTTTAATTGTTGGAGAAAAATAGAAAGGGGAATAGTATTTTGTGATGAATAAAAATTACACAAAATTCAATGAAATGCCTGAAATTTCAGGGTCCATAAATAAAGTGTTAGTGGAACACATTCATGCTCCTTCATTTGCATACAGTCTGTGGCTGCTTTCAGGCTGCAAAGGCAGAAATGAGTAATTAGGATGGAGAAGGAATGGCTCCCAAAGTGTAAAGCATTTATTCCCTGGCCTTAACAGAAAAAAGTTTGCCAACCCCTGATTTAGATTTAAAAATTTCCCTCTTTACCACCTTCCACTCAACTTCCATCTTGGCCCTGTTACTCCAGTGTTGCCTTCATTGTTTTGTGGATACACGTTGTTCCAAATTGTCAGGCTGTGGTGGCAAAAATGGAGTGAAAATAACAAGGTGGTCTGTGAAGCTTGTACAGGGAGCGGGGTTGTCATTTGTTTTTTTCCCACAATGTTTTTCCTTCCTCCAACCTGGAATCCTGAGACTCTGTGCATTTCATTCATCCCAGCACTTGTCTACTGAGAGCAGACACAGGCAAGGCACTGAGGATACTGGTTAATTTGACCCCTTTCATTGTGGTCTCCCAGGACCATAACATAGAAGCCATGGATGGAAAGATCAATAGAATTTAACCAGACAGAGATGGGTGAGAGGTGATGGTGTTGGCTGAGGAGTGTGGTGAGACTCAGAGGGAGGTGGTGAGTCAGATGGCCTTAGGAATTGCCTGGATGGTAGGGGAAGGGGCTACAGATCACCTGAGAAAGGGAAGAGTGGGGGAAGAATGTAGGAGAGAGAGAGAGATAGGTTTGGGAGTGAGGAGTCAACCGTGAGTTCAGTCTTAGACATACTGAAACAAAATGCCAGGTTCATTAATGATGGCTCTCAGCATAGGCAGTTATGGAGGCTGGAGTATGTTACAAGGAAGGGTAGGTTATAAGAAGACTGGCTCTGTTTTCAGGTTTGTCTTTTTTTTTTTTAATTTAAGTATACTTGATTTATAATATGTTAGTCTTAGGTGTACAGTACAGTTATATATATATTTCAGATTCTTTTCTCTTATAGGTTATTACAAAATATTGAGTAGAGTTCCCTGTGCTGTACAGTAGGTCCTTGTTGTCAGGTTTGTTTTATACTCCAGTATAAGATAAGGAATTGGTACAGAGCCTTTTGGCTGCTGAAAAGGGGTTTTTGGTCTTGAAGTGAACAGCTAAACTTATAAAGTACAAGAAGATTCAGATGACAAAAGGATGGTATCTTCATAAAAAGAGCCACCACACAGATGACACCCAAGGACCAGCTCATCCAGTGCAGTGAAGCACTTTTTTTCCCCCCAGATCAGCAATCTGTCCTCCATCAGCCATTGTGTCTCTTAAATAGCTGTTTTAAGATGAGAATTAAGGAAAAGAAGTAGAATGTTCCATTGTTTAATCCAGTTGTTACAAAGCTTCCTTGTACATTCCCACCCCTTGGAAAATGAAGGGAAGCAAAATTAATCTTTTATCTATAATTAGATTGCATATTTGTCAGTTAGAGCTGAAGTGTTTTTATAACTTAAGACCTAACAGTGGTATATGAAGTACAAAAACATGTACGTGAGTATGTGAACTAGAAGTTCTGTGGCAGCAGAGAGCCTGTTAGTGATATGCCCATTGTATATCATTGTACAAATGTGCTATAGGTGCAGGATCAACATAAATGGTTGGAAGATTTATTATCAGGGGTGGGGGAGGACAACCATGTAATTCCCTGCATTGCCGAGCAGTGTCATTCCTAATCCTTCATGAGTACTTTTTATTTAAAGGTCTGCAGACCACTCAAAATAGCCGATTCTACGCCATCTCTGCACGGTTCAAACCATTTAGCAATAAAGGGAAGACTCTGATCATTCAGTACACCGTGAAACATGAGCAGAAGATGGACTGTGGAGGGGGCTACATTAAGCTCTTCCCTGCAGACGTGGATCAGAAGAACCTGAATGGAAAATCCCAGTACTATATTATGTTCGGTGAGTTTAGATAGTATGGACAACCATTTCTTGTGATTTTGAAAACCCTTCCACCTGTAGGATCCTTAGACTGACTTTGCTATAGTTGTGTTGAGTTTATCTAACTAAAGGTTTCTAGTACTGTTAAACCTAATTAGTATTAAAAAAAGGCGACTGTACCATTCTGTTGTTCTTGGGAGAAAGTTATTTATTCAACATTAATGTAGCCCCAAGTATTTTGAATGCCTCAGGAGTTAGTAAACCTTGGCCATGGGCCAAATCGGCCCACAGCCTGTGTTTGTTATGGCCCATGAACTGAGAATGGGTTTTTAAATTTTTTGGCTGCACTGCATGGCTTGCAGGATCTCAGTTCCCTGACCAGGGATTGAATCCGGGCCACAGCAGTGAAAGCCCAGAATCCTAACCACTAGGCAACCAGGGAACTTTGCTTCTTAACATTTTTGGATGATTAAAAAAATCAAAAGAAGGACAATACTTTTAACCCATGAAAATAATATGAAACTCAAATTTCAGTGTCCACAAATGAAGTCTTATTGGAATGCAGCCTCACTCAGTTCATTTACATCTTGTCTATGACTGCTTTCAAGCAGTAGTGGCAGAGTTGAATGGTCATGACAGAGAGTATATAGCTCACAAAACCAAAAATATTTACTGTCTGGCTCCTTACAGAAAAAGGAGATCGTTGACCCCTGGAATACATTAAATGTCTCCTGACACTAGGAGTAATTGATTAACATCTGTGCTGGAATTGGGAAGGGACCACATTGGGCTGCAGGAACTAGACATAACTGAAATGTGTGGATTCAAAAATGTTTAAGAATGAAGAGGATTCTGGGAAGATGGGGGAATAGGAAGCACCAGGAATCTGTCTCCCCACCTAGACAAGACAACATTCTTGCACTGGCAGAATCTGTCTGATGTAACAGTTAGGGAACTATGGAGTCTGTTGAAGTATTGCAACTTCCAGTAGAAAACTGGGGAGGTCAATTTGGGTGAATTTCAGTTCTTAGCACAGTAGTACCTACCCATTCCCACCTCCAGCCATATGGCAAACAGACAGCTGTGCACCAGGTTCCTGGAGCAGCTTTTACGGGAGCCAGGGTAGGCAAAAAGGGCCCTGTCCTCCAAATATCAAGGATCTGAACTCCAATGGCTGATTGCCCCTTCTTATTGCAGAGGTGCAGAAAAAGAGATGGGCAGCCATTGTTGTTAAACACACCCCCATTGTTATAAGCCTTTCCCCCTCCAGCTGAAATGATTTCCAGGAGACTTAAAGGGCCAGAACCCTTCCCTCCCACCCTTCATTTTTCACCTTTTCCCCTTTAGGAAGCTAGACATTAAAGACTAGGACATTAAAAAACAACTACATATGCAGGGGAAATTAGAAAGTGACCACACATACACAGGAAAACACTCAGAAAAGACCTGAGAAAACCTTAAGTTTACATCCCAGGCTGACCCTTGGTACAGAGCCAGCCTTCAACAATCAGTCAAAAAACCAACAACAACACAGCAAACCCTGCGGAAGGAGGAGAATCCGATTTCCAGGCTTAACATTCATTATTAGACTCATATGTCCAGTGTTTAACAAACAATCACAAGGTATACAAAGAAACAGGAAAGTGTGGCCCATTCAAATGCGAATAATAAATCAACATAAACTGTCCCTGAAAAAAAGACCTAATGGCAGATCTGTTAGACTTAAGTAACTGTCTGAATGATGCTAAAGAACTAAATGAAGATGTAGTGAAAGTCAAGACAAATGAGAGTAAAATGGAAATATCAGTAAGGAGATAGAATACTTAACAAGAAACCAAAATCAAATTCTGGAGCTGAAAAGTAAACTGACATGAAGAGTTCACTAGAAGAGTCAGAGGCAGATTTGAGCAAGCAGAAGAAAGAATCAGAGATCTTGAAGATAGGATAATGGAAATTATCAAGGCTGAGGAGCAGAAAGAAACAAGATTGAAGGAGAGCAAACAGAGGCTAAGGGACCTGTGGGACACCATCAAACAGACCAACGTGTACACATTGTGGGAGGCACAGAAGGAGAAGAGAGAGAAAAAGCAGAGGGAGAGAATATTTGAAAAAACAAAGGCTGAAAACTTCCACATTTGATGAAATACATGAATGTAAATATCCAAGAAGCTCTATGAAGTCCAGGTAAGATGAACTCAAAGAGGTCCACACCAAGACACAGTGTAATCAAACTTGCAAAAAGCAAAGACAAAGAATGTTGAAAGCAGCAAGAGGGAAGCAAATCATCACATACAAGGCATTTGCAATAAGCTTATCAGCAGATTTCTCATCAGAAACTTTGGAGGCCAGAAGATAGTGGATTCAAAGCGAAAAGAAAAAAAAAAACTCTCAACGAAAACTCATATTTGGCAGAACTGTCCTTCAAATATGTGGAAAAATTAAGACAGAAAAGCTGAGGAAGTTTGTAACCACTAGAACTGCCTTGCAAGAAATGCTCAAGGGAGTCCTGCAAGGTGAAATGAAAGGACACTCACTAGACAGTAACTCGAACCTATATGGGGAAATAAAAATCTCAATAAAGGTAAATATAATTATAAAAGCTAGTATTATTTAACAATGGTTTATAACTACACTTTTTGTTTTCTACATGATTTAAGAGACTAATACATTTAAGGAAAAACAATTATTTGTGTAAAAGCTAATATTACTGTAACTTTGGTTTGTAACTACAAATCTAGTTTTCTACATAATTTAAGAGACTGATGCATTTTAAAGAATTATTAGTTTATGTTTTAGGGGACACAGCATATAAAGATGTAACTTTGTGACGTCAGTAACTAGCTAGATGGACTAAGGGAAGAAGAGAGAAGACTCAGATTACTAAAAACAGAAATGAAAGTGGGGATGTTACTACCTTGTCTACAGAAATACAAGGGATTATAAGAGAGCACTATGGATATTTGTACACCAAAAAGTTGGGTAACCTAGATGAAAGGGACAAATTCCTAGAAACACAAAACCTACCAAGACTCAATCACAAAGAAATAGGAAATCTGAATAGACCTATAAGTCATAAGGAAATTGAAGCAGTAAACAAAATTATCCCAACAAAGAGAAGCCTTGTCGCAACAAAGTGAGTATATAGGGAATATACCTCAACATAATAAAAGCCATATATGACAAACCTACAGCCAACATTATATTCAGTGGTGAAAAGCTGAAAGCATTTCCTCTAAGATCAGGAATGAGATAAGTATGTCCACTCTTGCCACTTTTATTCAACATAGTATTGGAAGTCCTGGCTACAGCAACCAGAGAAGAAAAAGAAATAAAAGGAATCCAAATTAGAAAGGAAGAGGTACAACTGTCACTGTGTGCAGATGACATGATACTATACATAGACAATACTAAAGACACTGCCAAAATACTACTAGAACTAATAAATTCAGTAAAACTGCAAGATATAAAATTAATATACAGAAATCTTTTCTTTCCATACACCAACAACAAACTATCAGAAAAATTAGGAAAACAAACCCATTTACAGTTGCATCAAAAAGAATAAAATACCTAGGAATAAATCTAACTAAGGAGGTAAAAGTCCTGTGCTCAGAAAACTATAAGGCACTGAAGAAAGAAATTGAAGATGACACAAACAAATTGAAAGGTATACCTCATGGATTGGAAGAATTAATATTGTTAAAATATCCATCTTCCCCAAGGCAATATACAGATTCAATGCAATCCCTATCAAAATACCAATGGCATTTTTCACAAACGAGAACAAATAATTCTAAAATCTGTATGGAAACACAAAAGACCCCAAGTAGGCAGAACAATTTTGAGAAAGAGTAACGAAGATGGAGATACCACACTCCCTGATTTCAAACTATACTACAAAGCTTATAGTAATCAAAACAGTATGGTACTGGCACAGAAACAAACACATAGATCAGTGAAACAGAATAAAGATTCCAGAAACGAACCCATGCTTATATATGTCAATTAATCCACAACAAAAAAAGGCAAAAGCTTACAATGGGAAAAAGACAGCCTCTTCAATAAATAGTTTTGGGAAAACTGGGCTACTCTCTCACTATATACAAAAATAAAATGGATTAAAGACTTAAATTACAACCTGAAACCATAAAACTCCTAGAAGAAAACAGGCATTATGCTCTTTGACTTCAGCTTAAGCAATATTTTTTTTGCATCTGTCTCCTCAGGCAAGGGAAACAAAAGCAGAAATAAATAAATGGGACTACATCAAACTCAAAAGCCTTTGCACAGTGAAGGAAACCACAAACAAAATGAAAAGGCAGCCTACTGAATGGGAGAGGAGATTTGCAAATGATAGATTCGATAAAGAGTTAATATCCAAAATAAACAAAGAATTCATAGAACTCAACATCAAAAAAAAAAAAAGCCCAATTAAAAAATGGGCAGAGGACCTGAATTGACATTTTTCCAAAGAAGACATACAGATGGCCAAAAGATACATGAAAGATGTTCAACATCACTAATCATCAGAGAAATGCAAATCAAAACCACAATGAGATATCACCTCACACCTGTCAGAATGGCTATTATCAAAAAGACAACAAATAACAAGTGTTAGTGAGGGTGTGGAGAAAAGGGAACTCTTGTGCTCTTTTGGTGGGAATTTAAATTGGTGCAGCCACTATAGAAAATGGATGGAGGTTCATTAAAAAAAATTAAAAATAGACCTGACATACGATCCCACAATTCCACACTGGGTATTTTTCCAAAGAACACAAAAACACTAATTTGAAAAGATATATGCTCCCCTATGTTCATTGCAGCATTATTTCCATTAGCCAAGATATGGAAGGAATATAAGTGCCCATCAATAAATGAGTGGATAAAGAAGATGTATATATACAATGGAATATTAGTCATAAAAAGGAATGAAATATTTCTATTTGTGACAACACGGACTTAGAGAGTTTTATGCTAAGTGAAATAAGTCAGACAGAGAAAGACAAATACTATATGATTTCACTTATATGTGGAATCTAAAAAACAAAGCAAATGAACAAATATAACAAAATAGAGAGTCATAAATGTAGACAACAGGTGGTTGCCAGAGGGGAGGAGGGTGAAAGGATGAGTAAAGTAGGTGATGAAGATTAAGAGGTACAAATTTCCAGTTGCACAATAAGTGAGCCACAGGGATGAAATGTACAGCATGGGGAATATAGTCATATATTATATAGTCATATATAATAATGTAGCTTCTTTGTATGGTAACAAAGTAATTAGACTTACCATGGTGACAATTTTGTAATGTATAAAAATATTGAATCACTATTTTCTGCACCAGGAACTAACATAATGTTCTAGGACAATTATACTTCACAAGCAAACTCATAGAAAAGGAGATCAGATTTGTGGTTACCAGAGGTGGGCATGGAGGAGGGGGAATGGGATGAAGGTGGTCAAAAGGTACAAACTTTCAGTTATAAGACAAATACTAGGGTTGTAATGTACAATATGATTAATATTCTTAACACTGCTGTATGTTATATATGAAAGTTGTTGATAGAGTAAATCCTAAGAGTTCTCACCACAAGGAAAAAATACTTTTTTTAAAATTCTGTACCTATATGAGATGATGGATGTTCACTAAATTTATTGTGGTCATCATTTCATGGTATATGTAAGTCAAATCATTATGTTGTGTATATTAAGCTTATACAGTTCTGTATGGCAATAATATTTCAATAAAACTGGAAGAGAAAAGGAAGGAAGGAAGGAAGGAAGGCTGGCTGGCTCTGAATCTGATGGTTTCGCTGGTGAATTCTACCAAACATTGAAAGAACACCAATCCTTCTCAAACTTTTCCAAAAAATTGAAGAGGAGGGAACACTTCTTAACTCATACTATGATGCCAACATTACCCTAATACCAAAACCAAAGACACTACAAGATAACACTGATGCAAATCCTCAACAATATACTACTAAACAGAATTCAGCAGCATACTAAAAGAATTATACAACATGACCAAGTGGCATTTATTCCTAGGACGCAAGTATGGTTTGACATATGAAAATCAATGTAATATGCCACATGAACAGAATGAAGGGGGAAAAATGATCATCACATTTGATGCAGAAAAAGCATTTGACAAAATTCAACACATTTTCATGATAAAAAAAACACTCAACAAACTAGGAATAAAAGGAAACTAATTCAATATAATAAAAGGCATATATGAAAACCCCACAGTGAACATACTCAGAAAAACTCAAAAGTGTTTCCTCTAAGATCTGAACAAGGCAAGGATGCCTGTTTTCCCACTTCTATTCAACATAGTACTGGAAGTTTTAGCCAGAGCAATTAGGCAAGAAAAAGAAAAGAGATTGGAACAGAAGAAGTAGAAGTATCTTTTTGCAGATGATATGATATGTAGAAACCCTAAAGCTTGCACAGAAAGACCCTATTAGAACTAATGAATGAATTCAGCAAAGTAACAGGATACAAAGTCAACATGTTAAAAAACAAAACCAAAAACAGTTGCATTCCTATACACAATGAATAACCTGAAAAGGAAATTACAAAAACAATGTCATTTACAATGACATCCAAAGGAGTAAAATACTTAGTAATCATCTTAACCAAGGAAGTGAGAGACTTGTCTAATGAAAACTATACACTATTGCTGGAAGAAATTAAGACATAAATAAATGGGAATACATCCTATGTTTGTGGATTGGAAGACTTAATATTGTTAAAATGTCAATACTACCCAAAGCAATCTACAAGTTCCAAAGCAATTCAGTCCAATCCCTATCAAAATTTCAATAACTGGGACTTCCCTGGTGGCACAGTGGTTGGGAATCCGCCTGCCAATGCAGGGGACACGGATTTGATCCCTGATCCGGGAAGATCCTACATGCCACAGAGCAACTAAGCCCATGCACCACAACTACTGAGCCTGTGCTCTAGAGCCTGTGAGCCACAATTACTGAGCCCATGTGCCACAACTACTGAAGCCTGCGCGCCTAGAGCCTGTGTTCTGCAACAAGAGAAGCCACCGCAATGAGAAGCCCGTGCGACACAACAAAGAGTAGCCCTTACTCGCCACAACTAGAGAAAGCCAGGGCACTGCAATGAAGACCCAACACAGCCAAAAATAAATAAATATAAATAAATAAATAAAATGGTTGGTTTTTAGATAATCAACAAGGACGTACTGTATAGCACAGGGAACGCTACTCAATACTCTGTAATAACCTATATGGGAAAATAATCTGAAAAAGAGTAGATATATGTATAACTGAATCACTTTGCTGTACACCTGAAACTAACACAACATTGTAAATCAAATATACTCCAATATAAAATAAAAATTAAACTATATATATATATATATTTTTTTTTTAAGAGGTAATTCCTTGGTAGTCCAGTGGTTAGGACTGCGCTTTTACTACCAAGGGTCCAGGTTCCATCCCTGGTTGAGGAACTAAGATTCCGCAAGCTGTGCGCTGTAACCAAAAAAAGAAAGAAAATAAATAAATAAAATGGTTGATTTTATGTGATGTGAATTTTGCCTCAATAAATTAAAAGGGTTTGGGAATTGCATGACAAAGGAACTCCATGGCTGATGATTTTTAATGCTGTCACAGCCTAAAAGCCCATCTCGCCTCTTTCTTTGCCAGAACCACGTTCAGGCAGCAGCCAACTCCCCAGGACAGCCTTGGTGTTGGCGGGTCATTCGGTGAGCCGTGCTGGGGCACTATTTTGGTGGCACTGTCCTGCCCTCCCATTTCAGTGTCCCCATGTCGTACACATCCTGTTCACACTAAAGCTGAAGTGAGACAGGATATCCAGGGACTTGAAAGTAGGGTTTGCTCAGAGGTGACTCAGGAAGATGGATTCTCTAAGTACCTGCCCCTCCGAGCCTGTGATTTCCCCTTTGGTGGAAGATACTTAGAGTAGTCAAACTCATAGAGGTAGAAAGTAGAATGGTGGTTGCCAGGGACTGGGGAGAAGGAAAGATGGAGAGTTATTGCTTAATGGGTATAGAGTTTCAGTTTTACAAAATGAAAAGCGTTATGGGGATTGATGGTGGTGATGGTTGCCTAACAATGTGAATGTGTTTAATACCACTGAACTGTACACTAAAAATGGCTAAGATGGTAAATTTTGTGTTGTACGTATTTTGCCACAATAAAAAAAAAGGTGGAAAAGAAAAAGCTTTAAGGATGAAAATGTATTTTTAAAATATCCATCCATAATCCAGATTTGGGGACTTATTCTTTAAAATTATTTTCTCTCATGGGACGTTTTCCCATGCTTATTTTAAATTTTTTCGTGATCAGGATCAGGCTTCAGACACCTAGTTATGCTGTCCTTATATTTATATACAGCTGGTCTTGATGTTATTGTAGAAGTAAAAAGAATATTATTTTATTACATATTAGATTACTTATTAGATTTAGATCTAATTCTGCTCTGTCATTTTGGAGAGTGAGGCAACTTCTCCAAGGACACAGCATTAGATTGATCCAAAGCTTCCACAGATTGTGCACTCCCCGACTCCCTGCCCAGAGTTCTCTCTACCTACCACGCCTCACATTTACTCTTTTTTTTAATATTTATTTATTTATTTATGGCTGTATTGGGTCTTCATTGCTGTGTGCGGGCTTTCTCTAGTTGCAGCGAGGGGGGGCTACTCTTCATTATGGTACGTGGGCTTCTCATTGCGGTGGCTTTTCTTGTTACAGAGCACAGGCTCTAGGCCCGTGGGCTTCAGTAGTCACCGCATGTGGGTTCAGTAGTTGTAGCTTGGGCTCTAGAGGACAGGCTCAGTAGTTGTGGCACACAGGCTTAGTTGCTCCGCGGCATGTGGGATCCTCCCGGACCAGGGCTCAAACCTGTGTCCCCTGCACTGGCAGGAGGACTCCTAACCACTGCACCACCAGGGAAGACCCTCACATTTACTCTTGAATTTAAAATCTGGAATGGAAAATGTCTTTATTTAGATTTAAAAATAAATTTAAATGTTTTGGTTATGGTTATTATTCTCTTAAAACAGGATGGCAGAGATATCTGGCAAAAAAGTAATACCTATTGAATTAGAGATGATTTCACAAATATTTGATTTAGTTAGATTTAGTAAACAAGATAACCACAAATATCCACCAAAATACTACTTTAAAATATACACAGCATGTCTGCTACATTTAAATTGCAAAGCAGCATATGTTGGAGTAAAAAAAAAAATATATATATATATATATATATATATAAGTTTTCCGCATTATTTTGCTTTTAACTCAAAATCAGTTACATTTTACCCAAACCCATTGTGTCACTATTAGAACACTTCCTGTGATTTCTCAGCTCTTTCCTTTGGTTTGAGAGCAGCTTGCTAGTGTTGAAGAGGAAAAGAGAAATATGTTTTATTGGGCCCTTGCCAGGGGCCTTACCCATGCAATCTTAGATTATGTGTAAAACCCTAGGAAATGGGTAACACAGCCCCCATTTTGCAAATAAGGAAACTGAGGGTCAGAAAGATTAAAATACTTGCCCAAAGTCAGGTCAGCCCAATTTCAGAGCCCATCTGCCTACCCCATTCTTCACAAAACTCCATTACTGCATAACTATTTTATGATTGCTGTTAATGGAAAATGTCCAGATTTTTCTGGTCAGATCTGGGCACATTCTGAAGCTGAATTTAATAGTAAAAGTGTGTAGGTGCTTAGGAATAGAGAGGAAAATTCTGACCAATTTCGAAGGAAAAATAAATTTCATGTTTCAATCCTGAGATAATAGACTTTCATACAAATAGTTTACATAGCTTTTGTTTTAAAAAATTGAACTGGAATGTTTTCCAGCAGTGACAAAAAAGGAAATTACATAAACCACGCATCCTCCGGGAACTCAACCAGGAAATAGATGTGGTGTTCTTTGTCGGTTCCGTAGATGGTATTTCCAAGTAAAATGTCGCATCTACTCTGGCAAATTCATAATATTCTTTAAGTAATTATGGGCAGCCTAGATCTCTCTTATTTAATCTGGAGGTTCATCACTGCAAGTTCTAGAAGAAGTCACAGTCATCTGCTTGTGTTTACACAGGGTTTGTTCACAGGGGTGGGTGCAGGCCTGGGTCAGTGGATGTGGTGGCATTCTGTCTGAGACAGAAAGACACGCAGATACTTCAGTACATTCCTATGGCTTAAAGTCAATGAAGCCACAGCAGGGTAATTCCAAACAGTCTCGGAAGGTTTCACAGATTTTCCAGATCCCTCCTGTAAACCTTGCTTAGAATATTCAGAACTTCTTTGTCTCTGAGCCGGGAATACGGTGTCCTACAGCATTCCATTTCCTTAGTGACTGAAACTTACATGGCAATTTAAAAATCGTTAACTTTTTTTTTTAACATCTTTGTTGGGGTATAATTGCTTTACAATGGTGTGTTACTTACTGCTTTATAACAAAGTAAATCAACTATACATATACATATATCCCCATATCTCCTCCCTCTTGCATCTCCCTCCCACCCTCCCTATCCCACCCCTCTAGGAGGTCACAAGGCACGGAGCTGATCTCCCTGTGCTATGCAGCTGCTTCCCACTAGCTATGTATTTTACATTTGGTGGTGTATATATGTCCGTGCCACTCTCTCACTTCTTCCCAGCTTAGCCTTCCTCCTCCCCGTGTTCTCAAGTCCATTTTCTACGTCTGCGACTTTATTCCTGTCCTGCCTCTAGGTTCTTCAGAACCTTTTTTTTTTTTCTCAGATTCCATATATGTGTGTTAGCATACACTATTTGTTTTTCTCTTTCTGACTTACTTCACTCTGTATGACAGACTCTAGGTCCATCCACCTCACTACAAATAACTCAATTTTGTTTCTTTTTATGGCTGAGTAATATTCCATTGTATATATGTGCCACATCTCCTTTATCCATTCACCTGTCGATGGACACTTAGGTTGCTTTTATATCCTGGCTATAGTAAATAGAGCTGCAGTGAACATTGTGGTACACGACTCTTTTTGAATTATGGTTTTCTCAGGGTATATGCCCAGTAGTGCGATTGCTGTGTTGTATGGTAGCTCTAATTTTAGGGTTTTTTTGTTTTGGTTTTTTGTATTTTTTTGCGGTACGCGGGCCTCTCACTGTTGTGGCCTCTCCCGTTGCGGAGCACAGGCTCCAGACGCGCAGGCTCAGCAGCCATGGCTCACGGGCCCAGCCACTCCGCGGCATGTGGGATCTTCCCGGACCGGGGCACGAACCCGTGTCCCCTGCATCGGTAGGCGGACTCCCAACCATTGCCCCACCAGGGAAGCCCTATTTTTAGTTTTTTAAGGAACCTCCATACTGTTCTCCATAGTGCCTGTATCAATTTACATTCCCACCGACAGTGCAAAAGGGTTCCCTTTTCTCCACACCCTCTCCAGCATTTATTGTTTGTAGATTTTTTGATGATGGCCATTCTGACTGGTGTGAGGTAATAACTCATTGTAGTTTTGCTTTGCATTTCTCTAATGATTAGTGATGTTGAGCACTCTTTCATGTGTTTCTTGGCCATCTGTATATCTTCTCTGGAGAAGTGTCTATTTAGGTCTTCTGCCCATTTTTGGATTGGGTTGTTTGTTTTTCTGATATTGAGCTGCATGAGCTGTTTGTAAAATTTGGAGATTAATCCGTTGTCAGTTGCTTCATTTGCAAATATTTTCTCCCATTCTGAGGGTTGTCTTTTCATCTTGTTTATGGTTTCCTTTGCTGTGCAAAAGCTTTTAAGTTTTATTAGGTCCTGTTTGTTTATTTTTGTTTTTATTTCCATTTCTCTAGGAGGTAGGTCAAAAAGGATCTTGCTGTGATTTATGTCATAGAGTGTTGTGCCTATGTTTTCCTCTAAGAGTTTTATAGTGTCTGGCCTTACATTTCGGGCTTCAATCCTTTTTTTTTTTTTTTCGGTACGCGGGCCTCTCACTGTTGTGGCCTCTCCTGTTGTGGAGCACAGGCTCCGGACGCACAGGCTCAGCAGCCATGGCTCACGGGCCCAGCCGCTCCGCAGCACGTCGGATCTTCCTGAACCGGGGCACAAACCCATGTCCCCTGCATCGGCAGGCGGACTCTCAACCACTGCGCCCCCAGGGAAGCCCCCTTTAATCCATTTTTTAAAAAAATTTATTTATTTATTATTTATGGCTGTGTTGGGTCTTCATTTCTGTGCGAGGGCTTTCTCTAGTTGCAGCAAGTGGGGGCCACTCTTCATCGCGGTGCGCGGGCCTCTCACTATCGCGTCCTCTCTTGTTGCGGAGCGCAGGCTCCAGACGCGCAGGCTCAGTAGTTGTGGCTCACGGGCCTAGTTGCTCCGCGGCACGTGGGATCTTCCCGGACCAGGGCTCGAACCTGTGTCCCCTGCATCAGCAGGCAGATTCTCAACCACTGCACCACCAGGGAAGCCCTCCTTTTTGAGTTTATTTTTTTTTTTGAGTTTAAACCTCCATTTTGAGTTTATTTTCGTATATGGTGTTAGGAAGTGTTCTAATTTCATTCTTTTACATGTAGCTGTTCAGTTTTCCCAGCACCACTTATTGAAGAGGCTGTCTTTTCTCCATAGTATATTCTTGCCTCCTTTATCGAAAATAAGGTGAACATATGTGCGTGAGTTTATCTCTGGGCTGGGCTTTCTATCCTGTTCCATTGATCTATATTTCTGTTTTTGTGCCAGTACCATACTGTCTTGATGACTGTAGTTTTGTAGTATTGTCTGAAGTCCAGGAGCCTGATTCCTCCAGCTCCATTTTTCTTTCTCAATATTGCTTTGGCTATTCGGTGTCTTTTGTGTTTTCATACAAATTGTGAAATTTTTTGTTCTAGTTCTGTGGAAGATGCCATTGGTAGTTTGATAGGGATTGCACTGAATCTGTAGATTGCTTTGGATCATTTTCACAATGTTGATTCTTCCAATCCAAGAACGTGGTATATCTCTCCATCTGTTTGTATCATCTTTAACTTCTTTCATCAGTGTCTTATAGATTTCTGCATACAGGTCTTTTGTCTCCTTAGGTAGGTTTATTCCTAGGTATTTTATTCTTTCTGTTGCAATGTTTCCTTAATTTCTCTTTCAAATTTTTCATCATTAGTGTATAGGAATGAAAGAGATTTCTGTGCATTAATTATGTATCCTGCTACTTTACCAAATTCATTGATTAGCTCTAGTAGTTTTCTGGTAGCCTCTTTAGGATTCTCTATGTAAAGTATCATGTCATCTGCAAACAGTGACAGCTTTACTTCTTCTCTTCTGTTTGCTGTGGCTAACACTTCCAAAACTATGTTGAATAATAGTGGTGAGGGTGGACAACCTTGTCATGTTCCTGATCTTAGAGGAAATGGTTTCAGTTTTTCTCCATTGAGAACGATGTTGGCTGTGGGTTTGTCATATATGGCCTTTATTATGTTGAGGGAAGTTCCCTCTATGCCTACTTTCTGTAAGGTTTTTATTATAAATGGGTGTTGAATTTTGTCAAAAGCAAAAATCATTAACTTTGAATAGAACTCTTTATAAATTTCACAGTTCATTGGAACTTACGTACTGATTGTAACCTCTTTTTTGCTTAAGATGTGGTGTTACCTTTAAGAATATATATTTATATATACGTATGTGTGTTGTCTTCGAGCATAACAATAATAACAACAAATATTGAGCATTGCCATACTAAAAGCTTTACATACATTAGGCCCTTGAATTGGCAAAATAGCTTTGTGAAGTCAAGATTAACACCCCTATTTTGCAGACCAGGACACTGAGGCATGGGAGGTGAATATGTTAGTTGCAAATATATCTCAACAGCGAAGGAGAACTGCGATCAGAGCCAGTCAGTCCAGCTCTGAAGCCCTCCTATGGGTACAGGAGCCTTGGTCAGAGCTTCAGAGTGAGGGCCTGAGGCTCAGACAGCACATGGGAGGACGCTTACTAGAGTGTTGTTAGACCTTCCTTCTCTTCCTCACATTCTGGCTTACACTTCAATCCAAAGTGGCTGCACTGACCGTGACCTGAACTGAGTGTCACCATCCATTTAAATATCTCCACAAGAACATCTGATTATTCCCAGACATGTAAGCTTCCTGTGCCTTGTATATTATTTCAGGAGAATGGTTGGGGATATCCTGTGGTGATGCATGACAGAAGGAAATTGAGAACAGTTAATATTTTTTTTGTAGGACCCGATATTTGTGGATTTGATGTCAAGAAAGTTCATGTTATTTTACATTTCAAGAATCAGTATCACTCAAACAAGAAATCAATCAGGTGTAAGGTAAATTCTTTCATATTCAAATCAGTGATCATGTTAACTCTTGCCAGATAATAACGTAAGTTTATAGAAAATAGTTTTGACCTTAAAATATTTAAGTGAACTATGGATGGGCCTTGTCTGTCCTGTCCCTGCTTTCCAGTTTAGCAGGCCTTTGATTGGTTTGGTTTCCAAAGTTTTTACCCACTGGGAGGGTACACTTCTCACCGTGAGCCATGACATTGATTTATAAAATGCCCCATAAGGGTTACAACAGGATGCTCACATTTCAGCTATACCCATCATCATTAAGGAATGAAATATTCAGGGTGAAAAAAGATTCTGGTGAAATTAATCTTCAAAATACCAAAACAATTTAAAATGGGAATATTTCTAAAATGAATGCATACATGCTTTACATTTTTACCCAGGGGATCCTGTGGAAATGACATTTTAGGTCTTGGGGCCTGTTTATAACTCAGTGGCCCTACCCGGGGCTTCTCCAAAGAGGCAGCTTGCATTAAGTCCCTGGTGTGTGGGCCTGTGAAGGGGAAGTACACTCCCTAAAGCTCATCCCCCCACACTTTGAAGGTAAGCACCAGGAAGCAGGGACCTGTCTCCTGAGGCATCCCCAGCACCCATAGCCTCTGTGAATCTGGGCAGGAGGCCAGTGTATTTCAAGATCATTGACAGCAAGGAGTGGAAGCATCCGTAACTGTCCTTTATTCAGTCTCGACCTGAGCAGGGGGCGCTCGGCACCCTCACAAAGCCCCAGTGAGTCTCTGTTGGCAGCATGGTTTCTCGCCGGGTCCTGCCTGCTGACTTGATGGTTCTAAAGGATCAGCAGGTCCCCCATGTACTCAGAGGCCTGACACCCCTCCCTTGAGCGTGGAGGGGAGCTCAAAATCCAGGTCTTCCTCCTCCACCTTAGTGTTGGACCAGAGGACCAGTCTTCATGATATGATTCCTGAGCATTTGTTCAGTTGCAGCTCAGGCATGCAGGAAAGAAAGGGGATGACACTACCAGATGGAGGCTGTGAGGTCTGTCCTGGACTGTGCCTGGGAGGCCAGAGCTCGGTCACCTGCGGGCAGCAAGCCTGCGGGGCCCTGAGTGGCGCTGGCAGGCCCACAACTCCCTCAGACAGGTATTGGTATTTCTGCAGCCTGTTAGAAAAATAAGAGACAAGTCTGCTGAAGGAGCCTTGGAGCCTTGGATCATAGCAGCTAGTCAGCATCACGGACTCCTCGGTGAGGAGCAAGGTTATCTTCTTGGGGCTCCGATTCACTCTGCAATGCTGTAAAAGAAACGCAGTGGTCAGCCCTCAAGGATTTTCAAGGAGGAGGTCTGGCCTGCATTGTTAAAAAAAATACCTCAGGAGATTGGTTCAAGATAGCGGAGTAGACGGATGTGCGCTCACTCCGTCTTGCGAGAACACTGGCATCACCACTAACTGCCGAACAATCATCGACAGGAAGACACTGGAACTCACCAAAAAAGATACACCACATCCAAAGACAAAGGAGAAGCCACAATGAGACCGTAGGAGGGCGGCAATCACAATAAAATCAAATCCCCTAACTGCTGGGTGGGCAACTCACAAACTGGAGAACAATTATTATACCACAGAAGTTCACCACTGGAGTGAAGGTTCTGAGCCCCATGTTAGACTTCCCAACCTGGGGGTCTGGCAACAGGAGGAGGAATCCTCAGAGAATCGGACTTTGAAAGCTAGTGGGATTTGATTGCAGGACTTCAACAAGACTGGGGGAAACAGAGACTCCACTCTTAGAGGGCACACACAAAGTCTTGTGTGCACCAGGACCCGGGGGAAGGAGCAGTGACCCCATAGGAGACTGAACCAGACCTACCTGCTAATGTTGATTGGTCTTCTGCAGAGGAGGGGGTGGGCGGCTGTGGCTCACTGCAGGGACAAGGAGAAGTTGTCAGCATAACTTCTGGCAGCTTCTGCCATAACTTCTGGCAGCAGAAGTTATGGGAAGTACTCATTGGCGTGAGCCCTCCCGGGGTCCTCCATTAGCCCCACCAAAGAGCCTACTCAGGCCAAACAACCAACAGCGAGGGAACACAGCCCCACCCATCAGCAGACAAGTGGATTAAAGTTTTACTGAGCTCTGCCCACCAGAGCAACACCTGGCTCTACCCATCCCCAGTCCCTCCCATCAGGAAGCTTGCACGAGCCTCTTAGATAGCCTCAACCACCAGAGGGCAGACAGCAGACACAAGAAGAACTACAATCCTGCAGCCTGCCGAAGGAAAACCACAATCACAGAAAGATAGATGAAATGAAAATGCAGAGGATTATGTCCCAGATGAAGGAACAAGATAAAACCCCAGAAAAACAACTAAATTCCAGAAAAAGAATTCAGAATAATGATAGTGAAGATGATCCAGGACCTTTGAAAAAGAATGGAGGCAAGGATCGAGAAGATGCAAGAAATGTTTAACACAGAACTAGAAGAATTAAAGAACAAACAAAGATGAACAATACAATAAATGAAATGAAAAATACACCAGAAGGAATTGACAGCAGAATAACTGAGGGAGAAGAATGGATAAGTGACCTGGAAGACAGAGTGGTGGAAATCACTGCTGCAGAACAGAATAAAGAAAAAAGAATGAAAAGAAATGAAGACAGCCTAAGAGACTTCTGGAACAATGTTAAATGCACCAACATTCACATTATAGGGGTCCCAGAAGGAGGAGAGAGAGAGAAAGGACCCGAGAAAATATTTGAAGAGATTATAGTTGAAAACTGCCCTAACCTGGGAAAGTAAATAGCCACCCAAGTCCAGGAAGTGCGGAGTGTCCCAGGCAGGATAAACCCAAGGAGAAACACACTGAGACACATAGTAATCAAATTGACAAAAATTAAAGACAGAGAAAAATGATTAAAAGCAACAAGGGAAAAATGACAAATAACATACCAGGGAACTCCCATAAGGTTAACAGCTGATTTCTCAGCAGAAACTCTGCAAGCCAGAAGGGAGTGGCACGATATATTTAAAGTGATGAAAGGGAAGAACCTACAACCAGGAACACTCTACCCAGCAAGGCTCTCATTCAGATTTGACGGAGAAATCAAAAGCTTTACAGACAAGCAAAAGCTAAGAGAATTCAGCATCACCAGACCAGCTTTGCAACAAATGCTAAAGGAACTCCTCTAGGCAGGAAAGAGACTAGAAACTTAAAACAACCTTGTACATGTATAGTCTGCTATATCAAAACCTCATGGGAACAGCAAACCCCCAAACTACAATAGATACACACACAAAAAAGAAAAAGCAACCCAAGCACAACACTGAAGATGGTCATCAAACCACAAGAGAAGAGAACAAAAGAGGATGGAAAGAAAAAGGACCTACCAAAAAAAAAAAAAAAAAAGGTACTTCCCTGGTGGTCCAGTGGTAGAGAATCCACCTTCCAATGCAGGGGACACAGGTTCGATCCCTGGTCAGGGAACTAAGATCCCACATGCTGCGGGGGCAACTAAGCCCGCACGCCACAACTACTGAGCTCACAAGCCTCAACTAGAGAGCCTGCGTGCTGCAAACTACAGAGCCCATGCACTCTAGAACCCGCGCACCACAACTACAGAGCCCACGCACCCTGGAGCCTGAGTGCCACAACTAGCGAAGTGAAAACCAGCATGCCACAACTAGAAAGAAGCCTGCCCGCGGCAAGGAAGAGCCCGCACTCTGCAACTAAGACCTGACACAGCCAAAAAAAAAAAAAAAAAAAAAGACCTCGGATGTTCTAGGGAGGAAGGAGTGGCGATCAACAGACAGGGAGATGAGTGAGATTGTTAGGTCAAGGCTTCAGCGGGATGCAGAACACGGGGGCGTTTTGACAGATGATTCAGGTGTAGGGTCTACACGTCTTGATGATGTTTGGATTCTGGGTGCTGAGGGTATGGATGATGACTGTCAGTGGCGTTGCTGTTAAATAGGAGGGGAAATAAAGGCCAAGAAAGGGGTCAGGGCAGACTCAGGGGTCATGTTTAGAACAGTTGGTTGTGAAATCCAGGCAGCCATCAAGGTAGAGGTGTCGAATAAATTGTTGGAAACTTTGGGTCTGAAACTCGGCTGATGGTTGGGATTAAAGATGTTGGCTTGGAGCTGTTTGCATATGTGTGGGTGTCGATGTTACCCCTCAGGAGGCTCTGGGCCGGTGGACAAATCCCAGAGGGTGCCAGCCATGGGGCCAGCAAGCCCAAAGTCTAAATTAAAAAAGACAAGTAGAGACAAAGGCAGGCAGAGAGCAGGGGGAAAGCGTTTGGAGAATTGTGCACTCAGCTGTCACGGCGGGCTACAAGCGTTGAGGGGGACACAGAGTAGGTTGTAATACTGGTCCCGGGACAGAGTCATTGTCTGCGGTGTGGCAGAGCAGAGGGGTACTGAAAAGATGTTTTGATTGGGTTCTTAGCAGGGAGAGACTCCTCCTAACAGAGCCTTTATACTGGGGCAGTGGTTCCCAAACTTGAGCAGTGTCAGAGACACTGGAGGGCCTATGAAAGTGGCCAGAGGGTCCACGAGGCTCTGATGCAGCAGTTCGGGGCTGACCTGGGAATGGGCATTGCCCATGTTCCCCCAGTGATGCTGCTGCTGTTGGGGTATGGTGCAGGGGTCCCCTCTGCTGCTGACAGTCAGATACGTCCTGGTCACCCCCAGCCTCCCCAGACACCCTCCCATCCACCTTCCAGCCCTCCTTTATTTTTTATTTTATTTATTTATTTTTGGCCACACTGTGTGGCATGCAGGATCTTAGTTCCCCAACCAGGGATCCAACCCGTGCCCCCTGCAGTGGAAGCGTGGAGTCTTAACCACTGGACCACCAGGGAAGTCCCCAGCCCTCCTTTATTGAATGTTAAATGCTTTCCTTGTGTCCAGCCTGGGGCTTTAACCATGACCAAAAGGCGCACCAGGCCTGCCCTCCCCAAGCTTAAATTGTTGGACAACACAGAGAGTTAAAAATTCTCCCTTGTGTTGAGAAATAGAGTGGGCTTCATTTGGTGTCTTTCAGAATGCAGAGCCAGAAGTTGTTTTGCATATAACTTTTCTTAAGTCCAACAACGCACTGGTCCCTCGCTTTACACCAATCACCCCATCATAACTGCCTGGGGGATTATAGGTGAAAGCCATTGTCTTTGCACAAAAGGGAATCAGCCACTCAAGAGAAGGCTGCCAGTAGTGAGGAAGTATTCTACAAAGGGGTGAGTCTTCTGTAGGACACCCTTTCATTGTCAAGTCAACCCCTATTTCTAGAACGTCTCTGCTTTCTGTTTACAACAAGGCTTTGACCCATGACGATTTATGCTGCATATCTAGACCTGCCTTGAAACGTTAAGGGTCTCATTCTTTTCCTTTTCTGCCCCAAAACATTCAGGTTGATGGCTTCACACACCTCTACACTCTGATTTTAAGACCAGACCTCACTTACGAAGTGAAAATTGATGGTCAGTCGATTGAATCCGGCAGCATAGAGTATGACTGGCAGCTCACATCACTGAAGAAAATGGAGAAGGCTTCAGCAGAGTCTAAGGACTGGGACCAGGCTACAGAGGGCAAATCCCAGGTGTGGATTTTTCCCGCAGAACTGCTAGAAAGTGTACAAGTGTAGTTCGTAAGTACCCAAGTACCGTACAACTGCTGCATGGCTGGGAATCATGATGACAGCATTACAACAATCAAAGTGCCCTCCTCAGAGCATATATGCTGAGACCAGCCACACAGGCTGCACACTTTGAGGTATTGTGAAAGAGTTAAAATATCTGAGATGAAAGCAAGTAGGGTTTGTTTTTGTAACCAATGTTTTTTTTAAAAAAGGAAAATGTATCAGCAACCTTTATAAAAAAGATTTTCTTGTCATTCTGCATTTGAGCATAAGTATTTTTGATCATCATACTTGTGACTGCCAACCAAGAATCAATTATCGTAACAGGTATATATTAGTTTCCTAGGGCTGCCATAAAAAGGACCACAAACTGGGGGCTTGAAACAACAGAGATGTATTCTTTCAGTTCTTCTTGAAGCCAGAAGTCAGAAATCAGCAGGGCCGCACACTCCATCTGAAGGGTCTAGGGGAGAATCCTTCGCTTCTTCCAGCTTTTGGTGACCAAGCGTTCCTTGGCTGGTAGACACATCACTCCGATCTCTGCCTCCTTTTCCACATAGCCTTCTATTCTTTTTGTGTCTCTTCTTTCTCTTTTAAGGACATTTGTCATTGGATTTAGGGCCTACCTGGATAATCCAGAATTATAGAATGACCTGTCTAGAGATCCTTACCTTAATTACATCTGCAAAGACCCTTTTTTCCTAATAAGGTCACATTCCCAGATTCTGAGACTTAGGACGTTGAGAAATCTTTTGGGGAACTCAACCTGCTATTAAGCTACTTTTTTTTTTCCATTTACGTTAGTCATTGTTGTAACATTTTTCTCTATACACCAAACATTATGCAAAAATGTAAGCTATTTATCTTAAGACAATTGTCTTTGCCATAACTGAGAGTACTGTAACTGATGTTTACAATTAATTTCTGGCAACTTAAAATACTAGTGGCATTGCTGTCTAATAGTCAAATACTTCATCATAGATGGAATGTAATTATGAAATTAAAATGGCATCTTGTTTAGACTTAAATTATTTGGCAACCCTTTTCTTTCATAGATGATCAAAAGTAAACTTCCATGAATTTGGAATCCATGTGTCCAATCAATGAGAATGTCTTCAGATTAGAGTAAAATCCCAATCATATAAGGCTTCCCCATCATTTCTCAAGAAAAAGAAAAAAGGCGGGAAGTTTTACTCTCCCTTTCTTACCTTCAAACCAAAGTAAAAAAAGTAGTTTTTCACCTGGAAAGAGCATTTACTTTAAACAAGGTACAGAATGGCAAAGAAACTGACGCTGAGGCTCCCAAGCTCAGGAGATACGGGTCTTAGGACTGAAATCCTGGCTGCCTCTGGGCTACAAGGATGCCATCCTAGCAGTGCAGGTGTGTCTTGGTGCCGGGTGTACACGAGGCAGGTCCCCAGAGGAGCCAAATCATCCTTTCAGAAAGCTCGTTCCCAAACTGGCCGTGTTCTGTCCATATGTTCAGTTCTGTGTGATCTCCTAAACAGTGTGGTTCTTTATGGTGTTACCATTTGATAACCCTCATTATAAAGAGTCGGCTACTGACTGAGTTGTAATCATTTCCTGGATCCCAACACAAGACTGGCTCACCTGTTGCCAGTTGGGGTTGGGGCAGAGAGCAGTAGGAGAGATGATTAACTCCCATGTGCCATCGTTGAGAAGTTCTAGAGTAACGTGGAAAAGCCACAGTCTCAGTGCAACACTTTTACTATTTCTCAGTTATTCTGAAAGAGAAAACATCATTGTACACCATTTTTATGCTTTGATGTGTTTATCTGAATTATTATTAATCCAGAGCAAATTTTTCTCATCCATTCATTTATTCAACAAATATTTATTTGGGACTTCCTTGGCGGTCCAATGGTTAGGACTCCACTGCTTCCATTGCAGGTGGCATGGGTTGGATCCCTGGTCGGGGAACTAAAATCCTGCAAGCCGCAAGCCGTGTGGTGGGGAAAGAAAGAAAGAAAGAAGGAGAGAGAGAGAGAGCGAGGGAGGGAGGAAGAAAAAGAAAGAAAGCTCCATTTAAAAAAACGAAAAAAATGTATTCAACACCTATTAAGTCACCTTCACATAGACATGTGTATATATGCATGTGTAGAAATATGTATATATGTGTATGTGTGTATATATGTATGTGTATATGTATATCTGTGTTTTATTAAGATTTATTATTTATTTATTTATTTTATTTATTATTACTGTTTTGGCTGCATCGGGTCTTAGTTGTGGCGTGCAGGCTCTTCGTTGTGGTGTGCGGGCTTCTCTCTAGCTGTGGGGCACAGGTTCCAGAGCACGTGGGCTCTCTAGGTTGCAGCACATGGGCTCCAGTTGAGGCACGTGAGCTCAGTAGTTGTGGCACACGGACTTAGTTGCCCCGTGGCATGTGGGATCTTAGTTCCCTGACCAGGGATTGAACCCGCGTCCCCTGCATTGTAAGGCGGATTCTTTACCACTGGACCGCCAGGGAAGTCCCCTGTGTTATATATATATGTGTATAGTGTGAGTATATATATAAGGGCTGAATAATACAACTGCTTTTCTCCTGCTACCCAGCAGTCCTCAGGTAAATCTTGGGACATTCCTTAGTTGTCCAGCCTCTCTCTGGAACAGTCCATATATGACCATGATGTAGAAGTACAGACTTAACCTAATCAGCAGTAAATATGGCCCGTCTTCCCAACATCACTTTTTGCCCCATCATTTTAACTTTGGCCACTGTTTCGAGTTTTCCACAGCACCGTTCCTCTCAACAGCATGGGAAGAGTGCTGTCATCATAGGTGCGGTTAGGGAGAAAAAGCAGGCAGTGCGTGGTCCTGAAGCCCCCGGTGAGGGAGGGAACCCCAGCACTTAGCCCTTTGACCATCAAATGGAGGAGGACACAGGGAAAAGTGCAACCAGGGTCACAGGTCTGCCCCTGCCTCTTGGGAGTTAAGAATTTCCTTTCTCAAATCTGAGAATCTAAATTTTTTCCCCCTACACATATTTTAAGGACTGGGAGAAGCACTTTCTGGATGCCAGGGCCAGCAAGCCGAGTGACTGGAACAGCGAACTGGATGGGGACTGGCAGGCGCCGATGCTGCAGAAGCCTCCATACCAAGTGCGTGGCATCTTCTTCCCTCCGTCCCCTTCCCCACCCGTGTCCCCAGGGTCGACCACATACAGTTTGTTGTTGCAGGATGGCCTGAAACCAGAGGGCATAGACAAAGATGTTTGGCTCCATCAGAAGATGAAAAACACCAATTATTTGACGGAATATGACCTCTCAGAATTTGAGAACATTGGTGCCATCGGACTGGAGCTTTGGCAGGTCACTTGGTTTTAAATTCGCTTTAGTTTAATAACTCTGGACTTCAGCCTAAACTCCTTAATTCACATAGCTAGTATTTGAGCTCCTGTTTTGTGCCGGGCACCCCTACCTGGACCCAAGACATACAGTCGTAGACAAAATGGACATCCTTCCTGCCTTGCTGCTCCCTGGGAATTCGCCTGGAGCTGACCTTGTGGTGCCTGTCAACTTTAGGATAAGGCTGAAGATTCAGATGTAGCATGTCCAGGGTGGAGCCTGAGATTCTGCATCCCCAGCAAGCTCCCTGGCGGTGCTGATGTTGCCCATCCATGGCTCACACTTTGCACAGGAAGGTTCTCGAGCATCGGTTCTCAAACATCGCTGAATGCTCGAGTCACTGGGGAGTTCTTGAAAGTCTCAGTGCCCCGGTGGTACCCCAGACCAGCTAAATCAACATCCCTGGGGGTGAGACCAGGCATCAGGAGTTTTTTTAAATGTTCTTGGTGGTCCCCATATGCAGCCAAGTTTGAGAACCAGTGCCCTGGAGGGAAGAGATATTCTAGAAAAGGGTATCTGCATGTCCTACTATTGACAGCTAATCACTGATACAGTACTGAGCAAATTACAACTGTTTATTTTGTGGAAAGTTTCATTTTTCACATCAGTAACGAAGGCCTTATTTTCATCCACAGGTGAGATCCGGAACCATCTTCGATAACTTCCTGATCACAGATGATGAAGAGTACGCTGAGACTTTTGGCAAGGCCACCTGGGGTGAAACCAAGGTACAATGAACACAATGAACTTTTCTTTCATAATTCAGTTATTTCTGTACTTAAGTCTCACATAAAGGAAAAGGCTTGATGAATTTTTACTAATGAACACCCCACCCAGATCAAGATATAGAAGGTCGCCAGAGCTCCAGGAACCTCCTCACGATCCCTCCCAGCAAGCACCCACCCCCAAAGGAATAATGGTTCCACTTCCATCACTGTAGGTGGATTTGACTCCTTTTGAAATTTATGTAAATGTAGCTACCCATTATTTATTCATTCAGGTAGTGTTGCGAAGTTCATTCATATTTTTGCATACAGCAGTAGCTTGTTCTTCCTTTGTGAATATTCCAGAAGGTATGTATCCATTCTCTGTGGATGCAGCTTTGGGATGCTTCCAGTTTGTGGCCTCATGGATAAAGCTGTTCCCATCATTCCTGTACATGTCTTTCAATGGACACATGCCCAGGAGTGGACAGGCTGGGTCACCAGTTCTTACACAAACGTTTTCAGTGTGTCATCCTGTTTACATTCCCTTCCTCATCGTCGAGAATTTCAATTGTGTCGCATCTTTGGCCATGCTAGGTATTACTGTCTGTTGTTGTTGATGAGTCAGTTTTATTGAGGTATAATTTACATACTGTGAAATGTACAGTTCTATGAATTCTGACAAACACATATAGTTATGAAACCACCACTAAAAATCAAGATGTACAACAGTTTCACCACCCCAAAAAGTCTCCTTGTAACCAAGCCCTCCCCTACTCCAGCAATCACTGATCTGATATCCGTCCTTATAGTATTTTTGAAGTATAGTTGATTTACAACGTTGTGTTAGTTTCAGGTGTACAGCAAAGTGATTTAGTTATAAATGTATATTCTTTTTCAGATTCAGAATATATATATACTTTTTCAGATTCTTTTCCATTATAGGTTATTGCAAGATATTGAATATAGTTCCCTGTGCTATACAGTAGGTCCTTGTTGTTTATGTCCCTATAGTTTTGCCTTTTCCAGAATGTCATATAAATGGAATCATATAGTATGGAGTCTTTTTGAGCCTGCTTCTCACACCAAGCGTAGTGTCTCCAAGATTCCTCCGTGTTGCTGAGGTTCACTCAGTAGTTTGTATCTTCTTATTACTGAGTAGTTTATCTGCTTACCAGCTGATGGACATTTGAGTTGTTTCCAATTTTTTTTCTTTTTTTTTTTTGGCTGCACCACGGGGCATGCGGAATCTTTGTTCCCTGACCAGGGATCGAAGCCGCACCTCCTGCAGTGGCAGCAGTGGAGTCCTAATCACTGTACCACCAGGGAAGTCCCAGGGGTGTTTTCAGTTTTTAACAGTATGACCAAAGCTGCTATCAATGTCGTGTATAGTTTTTTTGTGTGGACGCGTGCTTTTATTTTTCTTGGGTAAATACCCAGGAGGGGGTTGCTGAGTTGTATGGTGTATCTTTAACTCTATGAGAAATTGCCAACCTGTTTCCAGAGGGGCTGCACTGTTTTTCAGTCTCCCCAGTCTCACCAGCACTGGGGACTGTGGGTTTCTAGAGGTGTGTAGTGGTATCTCTGATTTTGTTTGCATTTCCCTGATGACGAATGAAGGTGGGTACTGTTTCATGGCTTTTGTGGCCATTTGGAGATCCTTTTCTGTGAAATACCTGTGTTTTAAGATGTAAGTTTTGTTATTATTCAGATACGGTGAGGCCAGCAGATCAGGAGATGACCTCCATCAAAAAGATGGTTTATTTTACTCACAGATCCCCAGAGGAGGGGCCACGCCATGCCATTCAGGGCCACATGGGGAAGCACCAGGTTTGGTCAGGAGGCAGAGGGAGAGTGTGAAAGATGTAGGCAAAAAACTTTGTTTTGGTTTTTTGCAGGAAGGAACAGATGAAGCTGGATAAGCAGGCTTAGGATTGGCTAGTTTTAAGAATTTCAGTGGGCCCTGGGGTACTAGTTGTCTAGTACCTGGCTGTGGGATAATTAAGGCAAGGAGAAATCAGCCCTGAATTGAGCCCAGTAGTGGAGGTCGTTAGGGATGTGGGTCAGCAAGGCCCCAGATATCAAAGCAAGAGAAACATATGGTTGATACAGCCTGTTTATGTCGCTTGCCCACTTTCGCATTGGGTTATTTGACCTTTTCTTATTTAGTTGTAGGTGTTCTTTATATATTCTGTCAAATTCTTTGTCAGATAAGTGCATTGTAAGTGTCCTTGACCACTCTGTGCTTTGCCTTTCTATTCCCTCAAGTGTGAAGCACTCCTGTATTTTTTTTTTTTTAGTGTGTATTTTGAGGCCCCTATCCTGAGAAACCAACTTAAAAACTTAGCTCTGCCTTCACATGAAGAAGATAAAATATCTTCCATCAGTACAAATTCATTTATAACTCTTTGGAGCTAGAGTATTGACACTAAAATGTATGCTTTTAACGGGCATAAACATTTTGTTTCTCATGTTGCTAAGCGCCAATAACTAAATGGTGGCGCCACTCACCCATAAGGAGAGAGTGGTCAGTGTCTTCTGGGAGTGCCATGACTGAGAGAGAAAGGTCTTAGAGGACCCTCCACACTGTTTTAGCCAGAAACTTTGGGTTGTTAAATTGCATGCCGGTGAGTTAAAATTAAGGGTGATACACAAAACATCTTACTGCTTTTAATCGAAATCTCCTCATTCCTTTATTTCCACTGATAAGGCATCTTCCATGTCATGTCCGTCACACTGGAACCAACTGCAAATCAGGTGCTTAAAATTTGAGGGCTTCCCTGGTGGTGCCGTGGTTGAGAGTCCGCCTGCCAATGCAGAGGACACGGGTTTGTGCCCCGGTCCAGGAAGATCCCACATGCCACAGAGCGGCTGGGCCCGTGAGCCATGGCCGCTGAGCCTGCGCGTCCGGAGCCTGTGCTCCGCAATGGGAGAGGCCACAACAGTGAGAGGCCCGCGTACCGCAAAAAAAAAAAAAAAAAAAAAAAAAAATTGAACATTTTAAGGTATTTCAGGGGGAAATTTCCCCTCCACTGATGAAAGGTGGTTATCACTAAGTGATTTTCTCATGAGTCCTTTCTTCTGTTTTCCTTTTTAAAAAATTATTTATTTATTTATTTTGGCTGCACCGTGTCTTAGTTGTGGCAGGCAGGCTTCTTAGTTGTGGCATGCATGCGGGATCTAATTCCCCGACCAGGGATCGAACCCCAGGCCCCCTGAACTGGAAGCGCAGAGTCTTACCCACTGGACCACCAGGAACGTCCCGAGCCATTTCTTCTTGAATCTGATTTCTGCAGCAAAGCCTTCCTAAACTCTTTTTTCAGGAATGACTATGGGAAATTTCTTGACGTGTCTTCACTCATGTAACTCTTCTTTTAATCACACGTGTCTGGAATTGCTCATTCAGGCTCTGAGTCCTCTTCTCATTACTCATTCACTTGTCAGCTGGTTGAAGGACCGGCCCAGGTGCTCTGGGAATAGAAGAAGGAGGGTGTATTCATTTCCTGGGGCTGCCATAACAAATCACCACAAACTTGCTGGCTTAAAACATCACAAATGTATTCTCTCCAATTCTGGAGGCCAGAATTCCAAAATCAGTATCAATAGGCTGAAATCAAGGCATCAGCAGGGCCTTGCTCCCTCTAAAGGCTCTAGGGGAGAACACTTACTTCGCCTCTTGCAGCTTCTGATGGGTCCTGGTGCTCCTTGGTTTGTGGCCGCACCCTTCTAATCTTTGCTCCCATCTTCACATGTCCTTCTCCTCTTCTGTCTCTGTTTGTGTCAAATCTCCCTCTGCCCCTCTCTTATGAGAACATTATGATAGAATTTAACATCCACCTGATAATTCAGTAGAAATTCTTCATCTCAACATGCTTAATTTAATCACATCTGCAAAGACCCTTTCCCCATAGGTATAAGGTTACATTTACAGGTTCCAGGAATTGGGACCTGATTACTGGGGGGTTCTTTTTCAGCCGACCCCCAGCTGGTGTGGAGGCTTCTAGAAGGCAGGGGCAGGCTGCATGATGACACCCAATCAGCCCACAGGAAGCATAATCCCCAGCTGCCGGGGTCTTTGTTTCTTTCTCCAGGGCCCAGAAAGGGAGATGGATGCCATACAGGCCAAGGAAGAAGAGAAGAAGGCCCGAGAGGAAGATGAGGACGAGCAGACGATGGGCAGGTTTGGTGGGAGAGAAAATATCTTCAAAGAATTCCACAAGAGGAATGAACTTTAATCATCCCCACCCCAGATAAAGATGACTGGTAAAACCTTGTTTCTACTTTAATCAACACTTAAAAGCTCAAATGTCTACATACGTGGTCATTTGTCTAATTTTCTTTGAAAAATTCTCCCATGCTTCTCGGTGGGATCGGTCTGGTTTTCCCCGAGCACCTTCCACCCCCTCCTCCCTTACCCCAGGTACCCAGAGACGTTTCCTTTGGACAAACCGAAGTGCTGGAGGAAGCCCGAGGCCAGTGAGAGTCTGGCCAAAAACACAATGCTCTTTTCTTAATCCCCCAAGTGTTTTATAAATAAAAGGTGGTAAAACTTACCTTGAAAAAGGAGAAATGATGCTTTATTTCTTTGGGTTGTAAGTTACTAATAGCTTATGTGAAACTTTTCCAGTATGGAATCTTTATGCAGCATCGTTGGCGTGGAAAGGTGCACGCTGCTTATTCTGGAGAACCCAGGCCTTGTGCACAGATGTTTAACATTCCATAAAGGAGCTTTTTCCCCCACTCTGTGACCCACTTCCATGGCCGTTAGTTCTCTGTAAGACAGAGGAATGAAATTCATTCTCTCAACTGAAAATAGTGATTACTTCGCAGCTAAATTCTTTTCCTTAAATCAAATGACTTGCTTAAAAAAAAAAAAAAGCCACACATAGCAGCCTTCTGTTTTGAAGAGCTCTGTTTTCACGCAGAAATTTGTGTTGGAAATAATCAAATTTAGGACATCATGTTACAAATGAGCCAAATAAAATCGGAAATTATATAGAACGTATTGATAGATGATCAGTGTGAAAAGTCTGGCCAGGAAGTGAAGGTCTGGCAAATTTTGTTCTGGCTTTCGTTGAAGTTGGCAGACCTTCGACCTTGAACTTTTTCAAGGTCCTTCAATTTTTTCAGCTGACAGTCACATTGGTCTTCCCAGTTTATCGGGGGTTATCAGTCTCAGAAGCTAAAGACTCACTCCCTGGAAGTGCAGGGGTGGGATTCAAACACTGCCCACCTTTTAAATCTCTGAACAAGGGGAGAAGTTAATGAGGGAAGAAGCAGTGCTAGACCTCGAGAGAAAATGCTGGAAACAATTGTACAAAATGGGTCAGACCAGCTCAGACCCTGCAGAACTCATCTTCCGCAGCAGTGCTGTCCTGGAGAACTTTCCTCATCTGTGCTGGCAATACAGTAGCCACTGGCCACATGTGAGGCCTTGACATGTGGCTGGTGGGACTGAAGAATGAATTTTATTTTTAGTTAATAAACTTCGTTTTCTAGAGCAGTTTTAGATTCCCAGCAAAACTGAGCAGAAAGTAGAGAGAGTTCCCATATACTGTCTATCCTCACACCCTCACACCCTCCCTTACAAATGACATCCCACACCACGGTGGTATGTTTGTCACAACTGATTGATGTGTCACACGGACACATCATTATCGCCCAGAGTCTGTACTGTGCATTAGGGTTCACTCTTGGTGTTGTGCCTTCTATGGAGGAACGAATTTTTAATCTTATTTTATTGTAACATTTATTATTTTTTCTTCCAGTTTTATTGATATATAATTGACATACAGCACTATGTAAGTTTAAGGTGTACAGCATAATGATTTGACTTACATACATCATGAACTGATGACCACAATGAGTTTAGTGAACGTCCATCATCTCATATAGATAAAAAATTAAAGACATAGAAAGAATATATGTTTTCCTTTTACTGAGAACTCTTAGGATTTACTCCCAACAATTTTCATTGTAACATACAACAGTCTTAATTATATTTATCATGTTGTACATCATATCCCTAGTACTTATTTATCTTATAACTGGAAGTTTGTACCTTTTGACTGCCTTCATCCAATTCCCCCCTATTCCCACCTCCTGCCTCTGGTAATGACAAATCTGATCTCTTTTTCTATGAGTTTGTTTCTTTTTGAAGTATAATTGGTCTACAACACTATGTTAGTTCCTGTTCCACAACATAGTGATTTGATATTTCTATACATTTCAAAATGAGAAATAAAGTCTTTACAGACGTAATCAAGTGATAATGACATCATTAAGGTGGGTCCTGATCCGATATGACTGGTATCCTTATAAGTGGGAAATTTGGACACAGAGACAGACATGTACAGAGGGAAGACCATGTAAAGATCCAGGGTGACACCATCTTCAAGCCAAGAAACACTGGAGGCTACCAGAAGCTTGGAAAGGGGCATGGAACAGATCCTCCCTTACAGAATTGTAACTGATTTAAATTTAAACTTACATTGCCATATGTGGCGAGGGGCCACTGTGTTGGACGGTGCAGCTTTAGACTCTGGGGAGAGAGGCCCCACAATGGCTGATTACTGCCCAGGGTGGGGGGCACAGTAGTAGAGGGAGTTCCAGGCCACTCTGCTGCTGGCCAGGTGAGACTCTCACCATTGAGCCTCTGGTTCCAGTCAAGACACGATAGTCTCCGTGGTTTTTGTTGCCCCTGTAGACTCTCGACAGCGAGGCTGGAAGCCTGCACAATTTTCCTAGACAACCTTGCCCATTAGTGCCCCATCACGTTCTGTGAGAAGGACATCAGAAGACGGGCAAAGAGGGGAAGCCATTTTTTCCAGGCTCCTGCCGGCACCTTAGGCAGTGGGGACAATAGTGGTGACTTTAGCAACAATGGCAGAAGCAGTGGTGGCCAGTGAGGACCGGTATCTGGGTTCCTGCTCAGGGCCCAGTGGTTGTGGGTTTGGGGTAACACCCTTTCCCTTTTGACTTTTAGTCCTAAAGAGGCTAGCAGCTTCCTACTGTTACTAATCTTAGGTAACCTTGTATTTCTCCTCTGTTTTCCCAATGCTTTTGCACTCAGTCTCCTGTTACAAATTGTCCTCTGTTTGAAATATCTAGGATGACTTCTCTTTTCCTTATGGAACATGGACCAATAAAGCACCCAAGGCAGCTAAAAGCCTCCATCACCCCCACCAGGACCACCACTGCATCTTTCCAGCTGTCCCACTTGCTTCCATCCATCCCCTCTCCATCCACTTTGCCTACCTTATCCAGAGCTGCTGTTCTAGAGCAGCTGTTCATGTTCAAAACCCTCTGGTGAGGGACTCCCTGGTGGACCCATGGTTAAGACTCTGCTCTCCCAATGCAGGGGCCCTGGGTTCAATCTCTGGTTGGGGGACTAAGATCCTGCATGCCGCACGGTGTGGCAAAAAAAAAAAAAAATCTTAAAAAAAACACACCCTCTGGTGGCCTCTCATTTCTCTTTGCACAGGGAACTGAGGAGCAAAGGAGCACCATGAGGCTGAAAACTTGGAGCTCGGAGAGCAAGGTGGTCTCAAGATGAGGCTGGATCACATGTGGTCTTATTTTATTGCTCTTCACACAGGGCTCTCCAATCAGACCATATGTAATCCAGCCTCATTTCAAGACCCTCTGTCTTGCTGTCTGAGTTCCAGAGCCTCAGTCTCAAAGTGCCTCTTCGCTACTCAGCTTCTTCTGCTTGTGATGGTTCCGAGGCCCCACCGTCGCTGCAGTCAGGCTCAACCTTCAAGTGTCACACCATTGGACTACTCTGGAGCACTTATCACTGGTTATCTATTTCCTCATGTGATTTTTAAAAATCAATTATTTTTTTGGCTGCGTTGGGTTTTCGTTGCTGCGCGTAGGCTTTCTCTAGTTGCAGCGAGCGGGGGCTACTCTTCGTTGCGGTGCGCCAGCTTCTCACTGCAGTGGCTTCTCTTGTTGCGGAGCATGGGCTCTAGGCACGCGGGCTTCAGTAGTTGTGGCACACAGGCTCAGTAGTTGTGGCACATGGCTTAGTTGCTCCACGGCATGTGGGATCTTTCCCGGACCAGGGCTTGAACTCATGTCCCCTGCATTGGCAGGAGGATCCTTAACCACTGTGCCACCAGGGAAGTTCCTCCTCATGGGATTTTTTCATGTCTGTTTCCTTCCTCTAGACCTGTGGTTCTCACAATGGGGGGCCTGGGGACCAGCAGCCTCAGCACCTCCCGGGGATTTGTTAGAAATGCAAAAATCTCAGGCCTCACCCAGATCTGTAAACCAGAATCTGGAAACCTAGTCTACTTAACAAGTCTGGGTAGCTCCAGGGTGAGACCTGTTTGTGTAGAGTGTGTGTCTGCCTGGCCCACAAATGGAACACCTGTACTCAATGAGCATTTGATGGTGAATGGTTGTTGAATGAATCACAAAGCACACTGTGCTCATTTGAAGGGCACGAGGTATGTCAAGTCACTGAAGACACTGGAGCAAGCAGCTGTGAGACTCCAGAGGGGAGGAGGTGGACAGGAAGCTGTGCCCTCACTACCCCAAGATCGCACAGCCTTCCAGCTTGTCTGCCTGAGAAGTGCCACCATCACAGGACACCAAGTAAGGGGAAGCTGACCCGTGCTGAAGAAACCTTGTGCCACTGTGGCCAGCTACTCAGCAGGACCTTCCTTCCTCATCCTTTTAGTGGAAACCGGCCACAGATGAGTGGGTGTCTATAGTAAAAAGAAGGCAAAACATGTCTAAACAAATAAATGTGCCTCCATAATGGTCCTCCAGCAAACACCAGGTGCCTGCTCTGTGCAGGGCTCAGCGTGAGGCATAGAGGTGGAACAATAGCAAACACATATTACCATTCCCTCTTTTCGGAAGAGGGGATTGGGGGCGCAGAGAGGCTACTTAAATGACTTGCCAAGATCACACAGCAAGAAAGTGGCCACACACACACACAGCTATCCTAGGAACAGGGCGCCTTGCTGGGCAGGGTGAGGGTCCCGACCCTCTGCCAGGCGGGCGACGGCCTCTGCATAGTGCTTTTGCCAGGCGCACGGCAATGGGAACAGCATCCCTAGAAAGAGGGCCCATCATCGGCTAGGACCCGGAGGGGTAAGGAACCTTGGCAGACGAGCCAAGGAATTGGGAAGGAGGTGGTGAAGGAGCGCGTGAACCACTCTGCAGAGGTCCCGGGCCCCGCCCCCTCCAGCTGGGGCTAGGCGCGCGCGGCCCCGCCCTCAACCCCCTCCCCTTCAGGCTCCGCTGAGCTTGCGCGGCCCTGCTTCGGCCCCGCCCTCTCCCGAGCCGGGCTGCGCGCGCACCGCCCCCCCCTCGCACCAGTGCGCACGCGCGGCCCCGCCCTGTTCCCCCGGCGCTCGGAGCCCGAGTCCGCGGGAAGATGGCGGCCCCGCTCATCCCCCTCTCCCAGCAGGTACGGGCTGGCTAGGAGGGCGGGCGGCCGCCGCCCGTACGGGGCGCGAGGCGGACGCTGCGGGGAGGCCTAAGCGCGAGGAGGCCCAGCTGGGCGGCGGCGGCTCGCGCTGAGGGGCCCCGGCGGAGGGCGGGCGTGTGGTCCTGAAGGTGACAGGCCGGTCCGGCCTTCGGCCTCCCGCACCAGAGCGACCCTCTGCGGGCGGCGACCCCGCAGTCGGGGCCGCAGCGCGTGTCTGTTCCACCCGGGGCCCGGCGTTCTCTGCAGCTTCCAGGCCGGGTGATGCACGGTAGCATTGGACTGCCTTTCGGGGAGGTGGGCCAGGGGAGCAAGCATTTCTGCGGGTGCGGCAGCCTCGCGGGTCTTTGTCTCCTGCCGGGTCCCAACGCCGGGGCGGCAGTGTCCCCGCCGCGGCGGAGGGCAGAGCCCCGCCGGAGCCAGGACCTGCCAGCAGTGCGATCCCGGACTCTTCTCTTCTTCCGCTGGGAGCTGCTTCCGCCACCCCTACGCCGTGAAGGGGGTCGCAAGTCTCCGGGCGCCTTGCGGTGCCCTCAGATCAGCCAGATGCTCTTACTAAGGGGCAGTATCAGTGGCGCGACACAGACGTGCAAAAAAGAGCCATGCGCAGGCAACCCTGCCTTCTGGGAGCGACGTTCATTCATTTATCCATCCGTCAAATGTGCGTCGGGCCAGGTGCTGGGAGCGCAGCAGTCACCCAGACCAACAAGGTTGCTGCTGTCCTGGAGGCGACACTCTCGTGGGAACTAGAAACTACCTGTGTCCTGCTAGTAACAGCTGCTTTTATTTGCTGAATATCTGTGTTGTACCAAGCACCGTATTATACGCACTTTGCCAGAATTATCTAGCACAGCATTGGGATTGAGAGTGAGGACACAGGGTCACAGCATCTTGCGTTCAGATCTTGACTCCAAGGCTTACTTCTCTGACTGTCCTTGGACGAAGCTCTTAGCCTCTCTATGCCCCAGCCACCTCATTTGGAAAATGGGAATATAAAAAAAGTATTGGGGTTAGGTGAAGATTAAGCATGTAAAGCACTTAGAACAGTGCTTGGCACATCGGACTCACTCACTGATTCTGTAATTATAACCATTATTTAATTCTCTGGCAGATTTGGGCATTTGGAAATAGAGATTACAGCTGTGAGAATGCCAAACCGCAGGAGAGCTGTTAGGCAGGTTGACATGACTGGTCAGCTGATCCAAGGAGAGAGACAGTGCATACTTGCTAAATATTGCCAGAACTAGCCAATTTGTAACACTGTCACTAAATTAAAAGCATTAGAGACCAGTGGTTATGAATTAACAGATATGAAAGTGCTCTGTAAACTATTAAGTGCCCTACAGATGTTGGGTATTATTATTGATAGGCAGTTGCTACCTTTTAGGGTATGGTGGGGTGTGTGTGTGTGTGTGTGTGTGTGTGTGTGTGTGTGTGAAACAGGCTTAGGCTCATTTAATGAGGAAGCGCCCCTGGTTTTTAAAACTTCCTATCCACTTTCGGCACCTGCCTTAATTTGAACTTTTTTTAAAATTAATTAATTAATTTTTTGGGCTGCGTTTGGTCTTCATTGCTGCGCGTGGGCTTTCTCTAGTTGTCGCGAGTGGGGGCTACTCTTTGTTGCGGTGCACGGCCTTCTCATTGTGGTGGCTTCTCGTTGTGGAGCACAGGCTCTAGGCGCGTGGGCTCCAGTAGCTGTGACACACGAGCTCTCGAGCTCAGGCTCAGTAGTTGTGGCGCACAGGCTTAGTTGCTCCGTGGCATGTGGGATATTCCCGGACCAGGGCTCGAACCCGTGTCTCCTGCATTGGCAGGCGGATTCTTAACCCCTGCGCCACCAGAGAAGCCCTTAATTTGAACTTTGATGACAATAGCTAAGGTTAATTGAGTGCTTTAGAGTTTATTAAGTGCTTATCCACACAACGAAGAGAGGGGATTCTTACTTCTTACGTTACTGATGAAGGATTAGCTTTAGAGGAAGGCAGTGGTTTGCTGCTGTGAAGTAAGGTGTGAAAACCTGAATCAGGTCATGTGATTCATCTGCTTAGCACCTTTTAGAATAAAATCCCAATCCCTCCCCAGGAATCCCTGCTGGTCAGGTGCCTGCCAGCCTCCCCTGCTTTTTTCTCACCCTGGCACCCACACTGCAGCCATACTTGCGGCTTTTCTGTTCTGCTCGTAGTTTAAGCTCTGTCTGTCCTTATGATGTCCCATGGGCTGTTCCTCCTTCTTGAAGTGCTCATCCCTATTTCTTACCTTCATGGTGCCAGTGCCTGGCTCCTTTCAGGTGGCAGCTCAAATGTCATTCTCCCCAGAGGCCTTTGCTGGTTACCTGTTGTAAGTCCCCCTCCCCTAGCACTGTGCCTCCGCCACACCACCCGTCAGCACCAGTCATGGTCCACAGATGTCTGTGGGTCTCTTTGCTGTCTGTGTCCCCATTAGACCAGACATAGATCTCTTGCTCAGCGCTCCTGACTCTGTGCTCAGCACCCAGGGGGTGTCAGGTAAACCCATGAAGCAGGGACCAGCGAGTTGCATCACCCAGCACCCTTCACAGGTGGCTTTTCTTCCCTCCATGTGGCCTGGGGTCTGGGCCCTTGGGGGTGGGAGCATATTCGAACGAGGAGCTCGACAGCCTGAATCCCCTGGTCTCTGACAAGTTCAGGTCATTGACTGGTGTGCTTTTTCCTTTTCCTTTGTTGAATGATGGCATGGCCAGGCTTCCTTCCTTGGGTAATTATGTCAACATTTAACACCTGTTAAGTGAAGCACTGCGCCACATGTTCCTGTCGACCCAGGTGTGAGGCACAGACCTATCAGGCGCTTCCAGTCTAGCTGAGGCTAACACGAGTTCAGTTCAGTCTAACACGAGTTCACAGTTATTACAGGGGAAGCATGCATATAATTCCAGGATAATTTCTGGTTGGGGTCACTAGGGGAGCCCCCTGGAGCAGGAGGCCGTGGTCCGGTTGGATTGAGGTGTAGGGCACACTTGGAATGTGGATGGCCAGCTGAGGGTGAGTGAAGTGGGTAGCCAGTGGGATTGTGGAGGGTGGGGTGTTTTTCCTCTGCCTCCAGCCCTGTCTGCGTTTTTCCCATCAGCATGTTTCCTGGTCTGCTCCCTACTCTGCCATATCTGTGATGTCCCCTCCCCATGCAGTCTCCTCTGACCCTGAATATAAATCTTGTCAATTTGAAGAGTAGGTAGTTCTCCCTCTAGAAGTGATTTTTTCCTCCATCAATGTCTCATTGATTTATGTTTCTCCCAGCGCCCCCCTTCACCTCTCCTCTTTAATTGCGGCCCACCCTGGAAATGCACCTGTGTCCCTTACCCCCTTTGTACCCCCTTGTGCTCTTGTAGGCAAGGTCACCAGTAACCTACAAGAGCACACGGTGGTCCTTAACCCCAGTGGCCTGTCCTTGGGACTGGTCCTCCTTGAGCCCTGCAACACTTGTCCGTCACTGTAGCCTGCCCTCAGCCTTTACTGTCTCTCTTCTCCCAAATTTCAGCCTCTCCTGTTTGCATCCTTTCTTTCTGTTTGTTCCTGCCTCTGGTGCAGAGCACTCTAACACTGCCTCCCAACCCTCCCCACCCCGCAATGGCTAGAACCTCATGCTGTGACCTCCTGCTGCATCCTGCCTGCCCCAGAGGCCTCTTTGGTGGTGTCTTCCTTCAGCCCCATCTGAACGGAAGTTCTCCCTCCTGTACCTTCTGTGGGTCCCTTGCGTGGCCACCAGACCCAGGGAACAATGGTAATGGGAGGAGAGTGTCAGGCTCAGTGACAATGAGAGTCTGCCCGGTGCCCAAGGAGCTCCTTCTTCCTTCCTCCCCACTTAGTCATATGCTTCTTTTTAATGGGTACCACTGTTTTAAGAGTGTTTTATTCCCATTTTTCAAACGGGAAACTGAGACCCAGAGAAATTAAGTAACTTGCTGAAGTCCCATAGCTGGTGGGTGCAGAGCTGGGGTTGACCCACATCTGTCTGCCTGCAGAGCCCTGCTCTTTCCGCTCTTCTAGGCAGCCTGCTGGCCCACAGCAGCACCAGGCAAATGTGTCTGGAATGAAGACTCAGTGCTTGGGACACTTGTTTGTCCTTTTGTCCCTTGTTTTTTCCTCCAAAATAACTGCTAGTTTCTGTGTCTTACTAGAATGTTAATGCAGTATAAATTGGGGTGGTGGTGGTAGTCAGGTTTTATTTATTTATTTTTATTTTTTAATTAATTCTTATTGGAGTATAGTTGCTTTACAATGTTGTGAGAGCCAGGTTTTAGAGTAAATTTGGCTCACCCTGTAAGATCCAGAGTTCCCTGGCTGTCTCTGTCTTACTGACCTGCCTCAACCTGGTTTTTGTTGACTACGTGGCTCCCGGTAAAGCACGAACATGTAAGTTTTGCCTCTTCTGCCCCAACTTTGAGCTTTAAAACAACTTTCCCCTGCCTGGTTCTTAATCCTGATCAGTTGATCGGGGAAGCAAGGGACTGTCTTTGATCAGATGTATTGGATAGAGCGTCCACTCTCTGATGCCTCAGGCTGTGCCGACAGCCCCGGCCACCGGTGGTGAGAGGCACCTCGTCAGCCCCACTCCAGGGCTGCTGTCCACTTTGACCTGAACTGAGCAGCCAGCACTCACTCGGAAAGCTACTCGATATTCTTCCTCGGGACGGTGCTCTTGGAGCCCCATTATCATTTGAGGCCCCTTCAGCGTGCCTGTTTTTCAATGTTAGGGTTCCCAGATATTCTTTCAGTGACCTCAGTTATGCAGTACTTTCTGCACCTCAGTTTCCCCATCTGCAAATTGGGAATAATACTCTATACCTGTTTTATCTGTCTTACAACAGTGGAGTGTCAGAATCCCTCAGGGTGATAGACGTGTGCGCAAAGTGCTTTCATTTGTGTAGCACACTGTTTGTTCAGGCATTTACTGGGCATCTTCTCTTGGCTGGTGCTTTCTGGGCAGCAGGATGTACCAGCAAACCTGAAGACCATCCTGCCCCAGGGAGCTGAGGTTCTAAGGAGAGGGCGCAGACGTACAGAAATGAACAAACACGTACACAGTATAGTGATGCCATCTGCGCTGTGAGAAGTGTAAAGCTGAGGAGGGCACAGTCAGATGCGGAGGTCTGGGAAGGCCTGGAGTCCACACAGGCTCCAAGGACTGAGTAGGAAAGGCGTTTGGATGGCTCAGATTATCCTCCCAGTCACCCTGGTCAGTCATCCTCGCTTTATATAAAGGGGTAAACTGAGGCCCAGAGACCTTATGTCACTTGCCAAAGGTGGCACCCAGCAAGCTCACGCTGACACGGCTCTTCTGACCCCCGTCCTGGGTTCTGCGTTGCACTGCAGTTTCCTGTCTTGGAATTTTTTTTTTTTTTTAAGCTGCCAAGCGTTATGGTAGTGTGAGGTCTCATTTGTTTTTAAACAGTGGTCCTGCTACTTCATCATTAGGTTCTATGGAGTCTGGTGGAGAGAAGATCACTTGTTTACATTTTTATTTTATTATTTTTTAATGGGGAGGGGGAGATGGAAAGACCTGCTTGTCGTCTTTATGAGGGATCAGCAGGCTTCCCTGCTGCAGTGGTTACTCAGTGCTTCCAGAGGCTGATGGAGGAAAGAGTGGGCCATACCCAGCCCCCAGGGAGAGTGCACTCTGCTCAGGCTGGGGAGGCTCAGGTCCGAGCTGGAGGAGGGCCGGGTGACTTGCTTGCACTTGGGTGTGTTGGAGACGCTTGCCTGGAGGAGAAGGGGCATTTGGACTGGGCTGTGGAGATCCTGGGAAGGGAGGGAGGCATGGCATTTCTGACAGAGGCAGAGCAGAATGAGCGAAAGCCAAGAAACTGGAACTCCAGCTCAAAGGGCCGAATGTGAGGCCGGGGATGGGACTTTGGGGTACATGTCCCTCTTTTAACTAGGGTGACTTAGGGTTGAAGGGAAGAAGGTGGCATGGTAAAATGGGACACAGGAGTCTGTGCCTGGCCTACAAATTGGCCTGAGACAAAAGGGCCTGACAGGGTGTCTGCTTGTCCAGAGAGTAGCTGACGCAGACGTGGGGGAGGAAAGGAGATCTGCCGGCTCTGTGGCCCAAAGGCTGCTCCTGCGTGGAGTGCTTTGCCCGCCACAGCAGTCTTACTGCTACAGGCTGATGGGGGGGGGGGGGCGAAGTAGAGGTTACAGATGACCGCAAACAGCCGTCTCCTCAGATTGCCGCCCGGTTCTGCCTGATGAGTGGGATTGTTGTAGTTCTTGATAGCAGAATCGATTTACTGACTGTGTTCTGGACTGCCTGATAGAGAGTTGGTTCTCCTCCTTTTGTACATACTGGCTGAAAGCAGGGAAAGGTGGTGCCTAGCCGTCACTGTCTATGGACTGGATCAGGCCTCTGCCCCACCCAGCTCATGGCACCCCTGTATCCTGCACCTCCCAGACCTGTTGCTCTGCCCTGCAGCCCCTAGGCCCTTCTTTCAGTTGCTTGCATATTCTCTCTTGCCTCAGGGCCTTTGCACATGGTATTCATGGCCTCTCTGGATTGTTCTTTCCCCCACTTCATCTCCGGTTAATCCCTACTCCTCTTCATGTCTCAGCTGCCACATCACTTCCGTGACAGCCTGGCCCAGCTTTTCTATTACTGCCTTTGGGGATACTCTGTACTTTTCCACATACCAGTTTGTAATTTTCTATTGGTGGGAGTATTTGATTGATGGTCTTTCTCTCCCACTACCTAGACCATGTCAACAAAGGCAGGGGCTGTGCAGGTTTTAATTTGACCTCGTACCCTAGGTGCTAGGAGTCATCTGTTGAACTAAAGGCTGACGGGTAGGGCAGGTCCACTTTATGAGAGGCAGTTAGGAGCTCTGGCAGTTCTTGAGGAGTGAAGTGACACGTTTAGATTGTCTGACTGCTTATACAGGGAATGCCCAGAGCTGGGTACTAGCTCAGAGACATTTGCTGTGCTACAGTCCTGAAGTGGTACAGAGCAACCTGGCCTGAGGTTTCTGGAAGAGCAGAACGGCTGATGATCAAAGGAATATGTGGATTGGCTACCAGTACAGGGATCCTCTGAGTGGGGGCAGGAAGCAGGAGGAAGAAGCAGGTGTGGTGTGGGCAGCCAGCAGGACAAGACAAGCCTTTGTGGGAGCCAGGTGGGTGGCACCAGGTGGTGGCTGTGTCAGTTGAGACCAGACCTTCATCACCTTTGCAACAGGCCCTCCAGGCTGGGCCAGACCCCACATTGAGGCACAGCCCATCTCCTGGGGACACCCCCCACCCCGCAATGTTACATTTACTGAGCACCTACTTTGTGCTGGCTCAGACCCAAGATAAATAAAGCTGAACACCTGCCCTTCAGATGGCTGAACTGGAGCCGGGCTTCCAGGCACGGATAATCCGGACACCCTGTGGCGGACATCCTTGTGGAGGTCTGGTGGCAGCCCGCAGAAGTGGAATGAATTGCTTCCACTGGGCTGGACATAGGAGAGGAGGAAGAGGAGACTGGCATCTCCCTTTTTCTTTTCCCTCCTCTGTTCCAGTAGGACCGGAGGAAGCAGAGGTGTGCAGCCTTTCAGTCTGGCTGCTTGCCCCTCCACCCCCATCTTTACAGTTTGCCCCTCCTATCCGCTCTGCCCAGTCAAAGCCCCCGTTCCCAGACTCTGGTCACCTGGGGTGTCCCAGAGTGGTGTTGCGGAGAGATTTGGGGCATAGGTCTTGCATGCAAGTAAGGGAGTGTGGTTGGATACCCACTTTGTGCCCATTCACCACTGACTCCCTGTCAGGGAGGTGTCATTGTCATCATTCTTGTGCTTATTTCTGAACAAGAAAACTGAAAAGGGAGAGAGGTAAAATGCCTGGTGTCAGACCTCCTGGGGAGGTGGGGTGTCTGGGTTGGCCCACAGATCTAAAACTCCCGTGGATGCCATGTTGTGGGCTCCTGGGAGGGCAGGAGCAGCTCTATCCCTGCTGTGTCCCAGCATCTGAAGCAGGCAGGTGATCGTCACCTGTTGATTGATTGCTGCGTGCTCTGAATAGCAGCCAGGAGCGCAGTCTCTCTCTAGCTGCTCTTGTTGGTAGTCGATTGGTGGGAACATTTTGTATTTTATGTCTTGGGTGAAGAAACAGGCATGTACGTACTCTACTGGTGACGAAAGTCAGGGCACCCCCCTCACCCCTGGGCCAGCATCCTGATGGCCAGGCCCCCACCCCTCCCCAGGATTCCCGATGCCTCTTCACTTCTGCTGTGAGAGGGTGTGAGAAGGGGTTCTCTGATTTACTCGTGACAGTAACAAGCATCCCTGTTGATCCATAGAAGATTGGCTTTTCTTAACCCACACAGGATGGGCTTTTCAACTTTACATTTCCAGTGGAGAAACAAAACTATCTTCTTTCAGGCTGTTTTTAAAGAGGAAAGATTAAACAAGAAAAAAAACTTGACAGTGAGGCCCTCTTTAGGAGACTGCTTAACAAGGACTCTGAAGTTTTGGGGATGGATTAGCCCTCTAAATTCCCCCACACCCGAGAAACGGCACTATTGGAGGTCCCAGAACCCTATAGATTTTGGTATGTGTGATCACAGATGTTTCTCCCTTTGGGTGTCTTCTTTGATAAAGATTAGGGCGGCTTCTGTGCCCTCAGTGCACCCCTACATCCATTTTGAACATTTTGAACACTACCTCTATGGAGAAGAGGGTTCCCAAAGGGATGAGCTGATACCCATGCTGCCTAGTGGGTCGGGCAATCCTGTGGGTCACTGTGGTGCTCACACATCAGGCCATGGAATCAGCATTTTATTTCAGGCCAAGTTTTTAGTTATTGGCATTTGACTTTTTGATTTTTTTGTTGCCTTTTTGCCACTGGAAAATATTCTTTAATTCACAACCCTGTAAGTGGGTTTTTATAGGTATGTACTTAGCCTACTATGTGTGAAATTGTATGTTTAAAAAAAACAACCACTGAGACTAAGAGAACTGGTAAAGACTGTTCTGTCCTGGTGTCGGGAGCAGCTCAGCCAACTAGTTGAGTGAGAAAATGAGTATGATATGTACTATAGAGTGTTCAACATTTGGTGAAATATTTTATTGTTTGGTAAAAAGATAATTTGTCACAGCCAGCTGTAAGGATGACAATTCTTTGTAGATAAAACCTGTTCTTCTGTCTCAGTACCAATAATAACAACCACCACAAAAATAGTTACAACAACTGCTTCCCTTTGAAGCGTGTGCTTTACCTACATATTCTTTTTTTTTTTTGAGTGTATGATTTTTTTTATATACTGGAGTATAATTGCTTCAC
>NW_021703768.1:168740416-168747583 GCF_005190385.1 Monodon monoceros
CTCCCTCCCACCCTCCCTGTCCCACCCCTCTAGGTGGTCACAAAGCACCGAGTTGATCTCCCCGTGCTATGCAGCTGCTTCCCACCGGCCATCCATTTTACATTTGGTAGTGTATGTATGTCAATGCTACTGTCTCACTGTGTCCTAGCCTCCCCTTCCCCCCTGTGTCCTCAAGTCCATTCTCAACGTCTGCATCTTTATTCCTGCCCTGCCACTAGGTTCATCGGTACCATTTTTCTAGATTCCATATATATGTGTTAGCATACAGTATTTGTTTTTCTCTTTCTGACTTACTTCACTCTGTATGACAGACTCTGTGTCCATCCACCTCACTACAAATAACTCAAATTTTGTTCCTTTTTATGACTGAGTAATATTCCATTGTATATATGTGCCACATCTTCTTTATTCATTCATCTGTCAATGGGCATTTAGTTACCTACATATTCTCATTTGATACTTATAGGAATGGTCAGGACAGTCACTGTATTATCTCCATTTTACAGATGGGGAAACTGAGGCCCTGAAAGGCTTTGTAGCTTTTCACTCTGCCTCTGAGGGGTGGAGCTTTTTTTTTAAAAATAAATTTATTTGTTTATAATTTTTGGCTGCGTTGGGTCTTTATTGCTACGTGTGGGCTTTCTCTAGTTGCAGCGAGCGGGGGGCTACTCTTCATTGCGGTGCGCGGGCTTCTCATTGTGGTGGCTTCTCTTGTTGCGGAGCACGGGCTGTAGGAGCGCAGGCTTCAGTAGTTGTGGCTTGTGGGCTCTAGAGCGCAGGCTCAGTAGCTGTGGCTAGTGGGCTCTAGAGCACAGGCTCAGTAGTTGTGGTGCACAGGCTTAGTTGCTCCGCGGCATGTGAGATCTTCCCGGACCAGGGCTGGGACTCGTGTCCCCTGCATTGGCAGGCGGATTCTTAACCACTGCGCCACCAGGGAAGTCCGAGGGGTGGAGCTTTGTCTGCCTGAGAACTGACCATTCTCCACCCATCTTACCCACTCCCTCCCGAGGTTTCATCTAAATCTCACCTGTGCCATGAACAAACTTTTCCTGAAGGTATGGGCCCAGCGTTGTGGGTGGGGTTGAATAAATGTGAAACCTCCACCCCCCAAGTAGTGAAATGTAGGGAGGGGGCCCGGTCATAACAGTAGCCTTAACATAAATTAGGAGTGTGGGAGAGAGGGACTCATTTCAGCTCGGAATTTGGGCAGCGTCTTACAGCAGGGGGTTTGGTGCTGGGGCTGGAAGGTAACTGACTTTCATCAGGCAGATCCCCCCTCCCCCCAGGATAGTTTGTGCCCAGACAAGGGTGAAAGGTGCACAGTGTGTTCAGTAGAGCATCTGCCAGACCAGGAAGGAAGGCGGGGCTTGACGGCTGTTTGTGTGTCTGTGAGCAAGTGAGTGGGTGTGTGTGTGTAGGGGTGAGTTTGGGGGGCCAGGAGGTGGCTTTGGGGTGCATCGAAAGCATGGCCGGGTGGAGCTTCACACTCCCTCAGCAACCACAGAGCGTCTTTTCATTTTGGCGTGACCTCTTGCCAAATGGGATGGAGGGGGAAGCTGGTGAAGGTGAGGTTCCACCTGAGAGGCTGGGACCTGGTCACAGGTGTGTGCAGAGCGAGGAGGGGGTTGAAAGGCCATTCTCGCTGCTCTGTCTACCTAATCCCTCCCTGCCTGCCCGGCAGGACAAAGCTCCATTCCTGTGCTGCCCTTGCCAGTGCCTTTGTGTGTTTGTTCCCTGACCAGACCATGATGTGATTGATGCTCTGCTCTGCGGTGGCGGGGACTGCCTTTCTGCTCACAGTGGAATCCGGGAGCTTGGCTTGGTGCCTGCTGCCTAGAGGGCTCCTAGGCTCTGAGGAAGAGCAGTGGGCAGTGGGAGGCTGATTGTGCCACCTACAGAGGGGAGCAGGGAGGAGGCACAGAGAGCTGCTGACTCGATCTGCCCTGGGGACCCCTGGGTCCTTGTGAAATGTTGGGCCAGGGCTCAGAAGATGGCAGGGATGTTGGAACCCTGGGGTGGCCGATGTAGAAAAGGAATTTTGGGAAGGTTCGGGGCACACTTGGGGAAAGTTGGGAGCACCATGAGAAATGGGTGCTTTCAAGGAGGGCTGTAGGTGCCCTGCTGTGTAGGGGGCACTTACTGCTAAGATGTCGCCCCTATGAGTCTCCCCAGTGCCTCTTCAGGGCCTGGTCCGTCGGATGGAGGAAGGAAAGATAGAATAGAAATGATGGGGCTGGGGGTGTTCTCTGTGATGCCTGGAAGAGTGGTGTCCAGGGAGGCCTGCAGGGAGGCCAGGGCTACGTTGGTCTTTTTATTTATTTGTTTTTTAATTTAAAAAAATTTTTTTGGTAGGGGGGCACTCCACGAGGCATGCAAGATCTTAGTTCCCCTACCAGGGATCGAACCCATGCCCCATGCAGTGGAAGCACAGAGTCTTAACCACTGGACCATCAGGGAAGTCCCCAGGGCCACGTTGATCTTAAGCTGCAGCGTTTGGCTGGAATCTGCTCCCTGCCCCACCCGCGCTGCCTGGGCAAGGTCCCTTTCCAGTGTCATCCACCTGCTCCTCTGCATGGCCGTACTCAACCCTGTACCCCTCTCTCTGTGCCCATCCTCTGGTCCCCACAAGACCCTACTCCCTTGGTGTTTTCTTGCCAACGGCACCTCCTTTCTCCGTTGTGTGCCTGTCTTCCCCCAGCGCATCCGTGTGGCGGTGCTCCTCAGCCTGTTGGTTGTCTCGTGTCCCCTCGGGCAGGCTCAGCAGTGTAGCCGCCGTCTCCCTGCCCTCACAGGTGGGTGTCTGTGGGCTACAGAGTCGCCCTCCATCCTGTCTTTTCCTCATAGCACTTACAGCCTGCTGCGTGTGTTGTCATGTCTAATGACATTCTCCTCCAGACCAGGAGTTCCGAGAGGCTGGGGTGGGGGCGTGGTCCCCTTATTCACTGTTGCACCCCATGGAGGCCAGTGCCTGGGACCAGGCAGGCACTCCATAGATACTGCTGGAATGGAAAAGAGATTTCCACCTCGACGTCCCATAGGGACATCCCAGAGAAAAATGTTCAAGGGGGAACAGCCCCCTCTTAGCTGCGTGTTTCCGCATCGTGGATGGCTGTGTTCTTTGGGCCTCATTCTCCTGGAGGACGATGGCAGTCTCTCCCTAGCTTCCTCCCCTCCCTCCTGTCACCCGATCCAAGTAGCTGAGTGCATACTCAGTTCACCTTCTCACGAGCACGTCTGCTCAGGTCGCCTTCAGGAGGACAGGATGACGTTCTGACCTCTCAGCAAGGGGTGTGCAGACCTGTCATGTCATTGTGTCTGCCATTCCTGCCTGGTCCTGCATCCTGTGCAGGGCAGTGTGTTGGAGCAGGAAGGCTGCCTCCAGTGACTTTTGTTCCTTCCTCACTTCTGTTTCCGGTAGATGGGATTGAGAGTGCTGGACTCCCGGAGCCTGGAAGCTTTCACACCTTGATTCTGTGTTCTTCCAGATGGCGTCTCACCCTAAACTACCCCTGCCTGGCTTGTTCACATTGATACCTCATTGTGTGTCTAGACTTTCAGGTGTGGTTCTCTTGCTCCTTGGTTCTCCTTTTAGGAGAACTCCCCTGTATCACGTCCCCACTGCAGGCCCTGAGTTCTGCGTGGGTCGGAGGGAGGCCCCGCATTCTGTGCCAAATGGCAGGCACACGTCTTCAGCTGGCCTTCATCATGGCGGTCATTTTGGTCCCTGGGGAGAATCGTGTATCATCCTTCAGATCCCTCTTCTCCTTTCGCGTCTCCTTTTCCTTTTTCTGTCCTATTTACAAAAAGCAGTGTGTGCTAACGTGGATCACTGGAGAACTCAAGAAAGCTGGGAGAGGCAGCCAGTTCACAGGTAGGAATCACTGTACACATGTGGTGTCCATCCTGCCAGGTTTAGATCCAAGTGGATGTGATCACTGTGTGCTTACCAGCCAGGTCATAACTGCATGCTGATTTGGGCCCTCCCTTTTCACTTGAGCAAACATCGTAAACGTTCTGCCTGTGCCATTTTTACCGCTTTGTGGTATTCTGTCCCAAGGAGACACAGCAGTTCATTATTGGCTTAACTAGTTCTTGACTATTTCCAGTCCTTTACTGTCACCTGCAGTCCTGCCCTGAAGAAGGGCAAACTGATCCAACCCTCTTGCCCTCCTGCCTTCCTGCATATCTGATCATTACAGAATCCCAGGAGGAGACCCTAGAGTATCGGGAAGGCCTAAAGAAATTCTGGTTTTTATTATTTGACAAAAGCAAAATCTGGTTTTGTCAAATAATGAAAAGAAAGAAATTATTTGTTAAAGAAATTAACAAATAAACAAATTCTGGTTTTTATCATTTGACAAAAGCACGATCCTGCCAGTGATAAAGCTACTTTTCATTTATCGCACTTAAACGTGAAGCAGCTTGTACCATTAAAATCCTTGCCAGAGCAGAAACACAACAAATGTTCGTCTTTAATTATGTAAAATTTTAAGCGCACTAAAAGTAGAGGGAAGAGTTTAATAACTCCTATGTACTCACCACCCGTTCACAACAGATGCCAACGTTTTGCAAATGTCTTTACCCAAGTGTTTCTCATCTTAGAAATCATATTTCAATATGCACTTCTAGTAGCTGAGACTGTTTTCTTTTACATTACCACAGTGCCATACCACAACTTAATTAATAATAATCTGATACCCAGTCCATATTCAAATTTCCCTGATTATCTAAAAATGTCACCTTGCGTTGGGTTGTGAGATCTCCTGAGTCTTTTTTTTTTTAATTTTTAAAATTTTGAGGTAATTGTAGATTCACATGCAATTGTTAAAAAACAATGATGCAGAGAGATCCTGTGTATTCTTTATCTGGTTTTCTCCAGTGGTAATATTTTGCAAATCTGTAGGACACCATCCTAACCAAAACATTGACATTGCTACAGTCAGATGCAGAACAGTTCCATCCCCACAGGGATCTCTCTGGTTGCCCTTTTACAGCCACACCCACTTCCCTCCCATCTCATTCCTTTCTGATCCTTGGCAACCACTAATCTGTTCATTTGTATAATTTCAGCATTTTAATAATGTACAGTGGAATCATACAGTATGTAACCTTTGGAGATTGGCCTTTTTCACTCAGTATAATCCTCTGGAGATTCTCCTGGGTTGTTGTGTATATCCGTAGTTGATTCCTTTTCATAGCCAAGTAGTATTCCATGGTGCTGTGGGACCACGGTTCATTGAAGCAGTTACCCATTGAAGGAGATCTGGCGTGCTTCAGTTTTGGGCGATTATGAATAAAGCTGCACTAAACATTTGAGTACAGGATGTTCTGTGATCTTAAGTCTTCATTTCTCTGGACGAATGCCCAGGACAGTTGCTGGGTCCTGTGATAGTTGCATGTTTAGTTTAGTTTTTTTTTTTTAATAGCTGCCAAGCTGTTTTCCAGAGTAGTTGTAACTTTTTACATTCCCACAAGCTCCATATGAGTGATCCAGTTTCTCTGCATGCTTACCAGTGTCACCAATTCTTTTTTTTAAAAATAAATTTATTTATTTATTTATTCTTATTTTTGGCCACGTTGGGTCTTCATTGCTGTGCACAGGCTTTCTCCAGTTGCTGCGAGCGGGAGCTCCTCTTCGTTGTGGTGCATGGGCTTCTCATTGCGGTGGCTTCTCTTGCTGTGGAGCACGGGCTCTAGGCATGCAGGCTTCAGTAGTTGTGGCACGTGGGCTCAGTAGTTGTGGCTCGTGGGCTCTAGAGCTCAGGCTCAGTAGTTGTGGTGCATGGGCTTAGTTGCTCCGTGGCATGTGGGATCTTCCTGGACCAGGGCTCGAACCTGTGTCCCCTGCCTTGGCAGGTGGATTCTTTTTTTTTTGGCTGCTTTGGGTGTTGGGTCTTTGTTGCTGCACGCGGGCTTTCTCTAGTTGCGGTGAGCAGGGGCTATTCTTTGTTGCAGTGTGTGGGCTTCTCATTGCAATGGCTTCTCTTGTTGTGGAGCATGGGCTCTAGGTGCACGGGCTTCAGTAGTTGTGGCATGTGGGCTCAGTAGTTGTGGTGCACGGGCTTAGTTGCTCCGCGGCATGTGGAATCTTCCTGGACCAGAGCTTGAACCCATGTCTCCTGCATTGGCAAGTGGACTCTTAACCACTGTGCCACCAGGGAAGTCCCGGTGTCACTATTTCTTGTTTTAGCCATTCCAGTAGGTGTGTGGTGGCCTCTCACTGTGGTTTTTCAAGACAGTTTTTTTAAATTGAAGTATAGTTGATTTATAATATGTTAGTTTCAGGTGTACAGCAAAATGATTCCGTTATATGTGTAACTTTTCAGGTTCTTTTCCATTATCGGTTATTACAGTATATTGAATATAGTTCCCTGTCACAGTGGTTTTTAATTTACGTTTCCTAGCTAACGATATGCTGGCCATCTTTTCATGTGTTTATTTGCCATCTGTATATCCTCTTTGGTGAATTGTTCCATCATGTCTTATGCTCATATTCTCATTGGATTGTTTCCTTTTTTGTTGTTGAGTTTTGAGAGTTCTTTATGTATTGCAGATACTAGTCCTTTGTTGGCTGTGTGATTGGCAAATACAGTTGACATTTGAACAACACAGGTTTGAACTGTGCAGGTCCACTTATATGTGACTTTTTTCTTTTCTTATTTCTTTATTTAAAAAAATTTTTTTATTTTTCAGTAAATGTGTACTACAGTACTACTTGATCTGAGGTTGGTTGACTCCATAGATGTGGAACTGCAGGTACAGAGGAACTGTATATGGAGGGCTGACTATAAGTTACACTCGGATTTTTGACTGTGTGGTGGGTGGGCACCCCTAACCCCCACATTGTTCAAGGGTCAGCTGTATTTGCTTCTGATCTTTAGCTTGTCTCTGCATCCTCTTATCAGGGTCTTTCATAGATCAAACATTTAAAATTTTGATGAGGTCCAGTTTATCAATTTTTTTTCCTTATGAATCAGGTTTTTGGTGGCAAGTCTGAACTCTTTGCCCAGCCCCTGATCCTGAATATTTTCTCCTCTGTTTTTTTAATATTAATTAATTAATTTATTTTTGCTGTGTTGAGTCTTCATTTCTGTGCGAGGGCTTTCTCTAGTTGTGGCAAGCAGGGGCCACTCTTCTTTTTTTTTTTTTTTTTTTTTTTTTTTTTGG
>NW_021703768.1:168747683-168768538 GCF_005190385.1 Monodon monoceros
GGCTCACGGGCCCAGCCGCTCCGTGGCATGTGGGATCTTCCTGGACCGGGGCACAAACCCATGTCCCCTGCATCGGCAGGCAGACTCTCAACCACTGCGCCACCAGGGAAGCCCTGGGGCCACTCTTCATCGCGGTGCGCGGGCCTCTCACTATCGCGGCCTCTCTTGTTGCAGAGCACAGGCTCCAGACGCGCGGGCTCAGTAGTTGTGGCTCACAGGCCCAGTTGCTCCGCGGCATGTGGGATCCTCCCAGACCAGGGCTCGAACCCGTGTCCCCTGCATTAGCAGGCAGATTCTCAACCACTGCACCACCAGGGAAGCCCCTTTCTCCTGTTTTTTCCTAAAAGTTTTATAGTTTTACATTTACGTCCATGATCCACTTGGAATTAATTTTGTAAAAAGTGTGAGACTTAGGTCTCCAGGCTCATTCTCTTCCTCTGGATGGCTAGTTGCTCCAGCACCATTTGTGGAACAGGCCTCTTTGCTCCTGAGTGGCTTTTGCACCTTTGTCAGAAGTCAACTGGGAGCATCTGTGTGGGTTTCTTCCTGGGCTCACTGTTCTGTTCCATGGTTCTACGTGTCTTTCCCTCCGTCAGTGCTACACTGTCGTAATTACTGTAGTTTTATAGCAAGCCTTGGAATTGAGTAGACTGATTCCTCCCACTTTATTCTTTTTCAACATTGTTTTAACTCCTTTGCCTTTCTGTATAAATTTTAGAGTAATCTTATCTGTATCAACAAAGAATCACGTTAAGCCTGCTTATCACATGCTGTTGCATTGCCCTCCAGAAGGCCATTCCACTCAGTTTATTTTCCCACTGGCAGGGCCCAAGATGTGTTTCCAGCTTTGCCAACCCTGCATGGCACCTCTCTTTGACTTTGCCAACCTGATAGCAAACAACTGGTATTTCATTCTATTTTGCTGTACCTAAATTGAACATCTCCCCTAACTTTGCTGCATCTCTTCTTTCAGAATCACCTTTTTCTTATCCTTCGCTCATTTTTAAATTGGGGTGTCTTTTTCTTCAGGATTTATGAAAGCTCTTTCTCATGTCTCAGTTCTCTCGGCAGTGTTCACCTTAGCTCTGGCTTAGAAACTTCTCATCTGGCAGTTGGAGTGAGCTGTCAGTTTCAGGGAGGTTCAGGATGCCCCAGTGTTTGCTGATGCTCTTTGAGTGCTACTGAGTTATGTCCCGGTTTCCTTACCTGCAGAATGTGGTCTGGCCTGCCTGGAGGGCTGTGCGCACCGCCAAGGTAATGGTTGTGCAAATAGTGAGGGGAACTATCTCTAAGTGGAAGGTGAAATGCAAGAATTATCAAGTGAGCACTTCTCTAGCCTTGTTTTTGAGTCAGCATCTTGCTTTCCAAGGAGGAACTCAGACAGGGATGTCTTTTGGTGTAAAGTGCCTAACTTCCTGCAAAACTTGGCAACAGCTTTGAAAAACGCAGCCGTTATGGGGTCTCAGTTTTCCTGAGGAAATGGCAGGCTGTGCTGGTTTTCAAGTCAGTTCATATGCTTAAGTCAAGTCTTGCACTTTGACCATGTCTGTTGAATAAAATGTACCATGACATAATCACGTGTTTTGCCTTTTCTTAGGTGAGCATGCACGGGAGGCTGTGCAGTGGCCCTGTGTCTGGCTCTGTCATGCCTGGGCTGTTTTTGCAGGGTGCAGAGTAGGTTAGTGCCACATGGCCTGGGTCTCCTCTGGCTCCGTCACTCCTTGGCTGTGTGACCCTGAGCAAGGTAACCTCAGTCTCCTCACCCATAAATTGGGACGAACAGTAGTACCTGCCCATAGCATTGTTTGGGACAATTAAATGAGGTACAGGATAGAAAATAGTGAGGCTCAGTAAATGTGATCCACTATTTATCAGAACAAGGAATTATACTTTTCTAAAAGTTTTAAATTGAAAATTAATTTGCTTTACAAATGTCATTTTGAAACAAGCAAGGCCAGCCATCATTGCTTTGTTTTGCATAAGAGCTCCTGCCCATGGAGGATGAAAGCAGGAATCAGAGAGCTGGATGGACTCAATCCTGAGAGGGTTAGGTGTGGCCAGAACCCCAGTCCTTAGGGTTTCCCCTCCAAAGTAGTACTGCTATGTTCCTCACCTCAAGCTGGTTTTCTCCAGCATTAAAATTGTGCACACTTGCATCAACTGTGGAGTTTAAAGGCCTCCCAGCAGAAGGATGTGAACTTGTTCCCTGATGTGCTGCCCTCCCAGTCTCCCCATTTGTAGGTTGCCTCTGGGGTGGAGGTTAGAGCGAAGAGGCCACAGGAAGTTTTCTTAGTATTTTAGGAGATCAACTGAAAGATCACATTGAAAGTTATATTGAACTTCAATGAATAATTCAGAGTCAAAGATGGCGTCTTAGCACAGTGGGCTGGTGGAGAAGAACACCCTCCTGGGCCGGCTCCGTCCGTTCTTGAAGCCATCTCAGAGCTGTCTGCAGCCCTTACACTGAAGGCCTTGTCCCCTGGCCTGTCCTCTTTCTACCTTTGCCCCTGGGCTCGCTTTGGGGTTAGGCAGAGGTGGGCAGCTCTGGTGCCCACTCTCAGCTCTCAGGGGGCTCTGTCCCAGCAGAGCGGCTGCCTGCACCAACAAGCTGTTTGTGTCCAAGGTCTCTGCCCGTCACTTGGGGACTCGAGGCCTTAGCAGCATTCACCCTCAGCTCTGTTGCAACGGTGTATTGGGCAGCTTGCAGGTGTGACTCCGCTGTCGCCAGGAGGAAGTAGTGTGGTAAGAGGAAGTGCCATTAGATCTGTTGGTGTTCTCCCTTTACTCCCCCTTCTGCTTATGTAGTGCCTGAGGTATGTGTAATTAAATCAGAACCTTTCACTGCTGTCATTGTCCCAGGTTACCCAAATTGATTCCTGTACTTAGAGAGGAATGGGTGAGGCATATTCTGTGGTTTTCCGTTAGTTGTAGGTCATTTGGGATCAACACTTGGCCATAGACTGTCTATAGGATGAGCCCTTAGCATCGATGGTCCCAGCTTTGGGCCTGGGGCTTCAGAGTCTTTTCTGGACTATTTGGGGTCTTGTTCCTCCTAATTATGGATCTAGTTCAGAAGCGTTTGGGAAGTTTGAGACAGTTATTAACCATCTATGCTCCAAATATCGTAACTTTTTTTCATTGGAATCGTAGTAGCTTGGAAACCTCTCTCTTGCTTACCATGAGATCTTAAAAAAAATCCCACTGGAAATGCATTTCAGACCCGTGCCTCTCTGATTGCTGGCAGGAAGGGGACCTTTGTCAAGGTGGGGGTCCCTAGGGTCTCTGCATTCCATTTCCATGAGCCGGGGCACAGGATGTGCTATCTAGACCCAGCACGGTTACCTTTACTGATAGATGACAGACAGCCTGCCTGACTTTGCTTCCTCTGTCAGCCTTACTTCTCTGGGGAGATGTGTTTTGAAAGCATGCAGAGCTTTTTTAATTTTAATTAGTTAATTATTTTAAATTGAGGTTATAGTTGACATATAACATTATATTAGTTTCAGGTGCACGATGTAATGATTTGCTATTTGTACACGTTGTGAAATGATCACAGTACTTAACATGCATCACCATATAGTTATAAAATCTCTTTTCTTGTGATGAGAACTTTTAAGATCTACTCTTAGCAACTTTCAGTATACAGTACAGTATTATTGACTATATTAACCATGCTGTACATTATATCTCATGACTTACTTATTTTATAACTGGAAGTTTGCACCTTTTGACCACCTTTACCCATTTCACCTACCCCCTATTCCCATCTCTGGCAACCACCCATCTGTTCTCTGTATCTGTGAGTTTGGTTTCTTGTTTTTGTTTTTTAGATTCCACATATAGGTGAGATCATCCAGTATTTGTCTTTCCCTGTTTAACTTATTTCACTTAGCATAATGTCTTCAGGGTTCATTCACATTGTCACAAATGACAAGATTTCCTTCTTTTTAATGACTGAATAATATTCCTCTGTGTGCATGAGTGTGTGTGTGTGTACACACCACATTTTCTTTATCTGTTCATCCAGCGATCAGTAAATATTTAGGTTGCTTTCATGCTTGGCTATTGTAAATAATGCTGCAGTGAACATGGAGTTGTTTGTTTGTTTGTTTGTTTTTCTTAGTGTTTTCATTTCCTTTGGATAAATACCCAAAAGTGAAATTGCTGGATCATATGGTAGTTCTGTTTTTAACTTTTTGAGGAACCTCCATACTGTTTTCATAGCAGCTGTACCCATTTGCATTTCCACCAACAGTGTGCAAGGGTTCCCTTTTCTCCACGCCCTCTCCAACACTTTGTTATTTCTTATCTTTTTGATGCTAGCCATTCTGACAGGTGTGAGGTGAGATAGTGTAGTTTTGATTTGCATTTCCCTGATGATTAGTGATGTTGAGCATCTTTTCACATACCTGTTGGCCATCTGTATGTCTTCTTTGGAAAAATGTCTATTCAGATGCTCTGCCTATTTTTTAATTGGGTTGTTTGTTTTTTTGCTATTGAGTTGTATGAGTTCATGTGGGGTTTTAAACCCTGGAGATCAAACAGGGTGTGATGGTGGACATTGCCATCTAAGTCATAAGAAGCTAAAGGCGACAGCCTCCCCCAGGACGGTATACACAAGGGCCCAGGGCAGGAGGAACCCTCCCTCCAGGGAGCTGCTGTAGCTGTACATTTAGCTCTTTTTTTTTTTGGCTGCACCATGCGGCTTGCAGGATCTTAGTACGGCAGTGAAAGCGCAGAGTCCTAACAACTGGACCACCAGGGAATTCCCCACTTAGCTCTCATTTCTTCTTATTGGTGTTGTCGCCTTTTGTTTCTCAAGCCATTGGCCTTTACCCTCCTTTCTTGCTTTTTCACATTGTTCTGCCTAGCTTTTTAGCTTTTTCTGCCTTTTCAGGATTTCCCTCTTTCTTTTCCCGTTTTTCTTTTTTTTTGACTTTCCTCTGCTGCCTTTCAGATCTTTTTGCTCTTTTCCTTCTGTTTTCCTTCTCTCTTGCTGGTGTTCTTGTACTTTCGCTTCTTTCTGCATTTGCAGGTGTTGGCATCCTCCAGAGGAGCTGACCGTAATCTGGGCATTATTTTTAACCTGAAATGACTTTTTACAGCACAGTTGGGCAAGTGTTGGGCTGGTTCAAATCAGCGATTGTAACTGAAGGGAACCCGCCTCCCCCCAGTTTTATTCATTATGAAAAGTTGCACAACAGCATTCAAAGACTTTTAAAATAAACACTGTCATCCCGCCTCTCATCTGGTACTCATTTTTCCTGGCATTCTTCTCTTTACCTGTTTACACACCAGTTCTTCCATAAGATTAAGCATAATGGTGTCTTCTTCACTTTTCTTGCTCACTAAATCAATGGCAAGTTAGCCATGTCCTGCTTTTTTCCCTTCATGAGGTAAAAAACCAACACGTGTAAGCCTTTACAGCTAACATCTTAGTGGCTGCTGAATTCCTACCCCTGCTGGCATACTCCTGCAGATCCCCTCCTCCCCACTGGCGGGCAGCTTGCTGAGGTTGGGAAGAGAGACCGTGACACGGTGGGATGTGTGAGGGTTTGGCCGCCAACCAGGCTGAATCCAGGCGTGGCCTCAATTTGCGGCTTGATCCTAGACTGGGTGGTTACCTTCTCTGAACAGCGACATCTTGGGGAATCTGGAATGTCTGGAACATGGAGTGTCTTCGGTGCCAAGCTGAGGATTTTGAACTTCCTGCCTGTCATTGTGGGAGCAGTCACTGGCCAGCTCTCTCCTGGCAGCTGGGGCTGGTCAGTGGTTTTTGCGCAGCCCTTGGGTGGGCGGCTGGTGGAGGACGAGATGGGTGGGGATGAGACCTGGAGCAGGGAAACCAGTCTGAAGCTTCTGTGACTGGTGATTCATGATGATGTGCAGAAACTCCTGTTCTGGTTCCGGAGCCAGAGAACGATCTCAAAGGATAAGGGTGTCTTTTCCCTCTGAGCTCCTGGACACACCGAAATCCCATCGGTCAGTGAATAGAAAACGACTCTGGTCTGCTGCTCCTTCCTGAACGACTGTGTTGTTTGTGTTGGAATCGGGATTATTTAAGAGCATTAACATTTCCTTTTTCTAAATCAAGTAAGTGTGTTATCCCTGAAAATAAACTACAGTCCACGTATAGAGGACGTTTAAAGTGCATAAATTTTGATTTTCATTATTGTGTATTTTGGTGATAACAGAATTGAGGGACACTTTTTTTTGGAAGGGTTTTGTGTCCACCTTTGACCAATATCTGTGGTTTTGTTTACAGATTCCCACTGGAAATCCATTATATGAATCTTATTATAAGCAGGTAAGTTTTCACTAGTGTCTTTTTGGATTGAAATTAGAGTGAGTGACTCAGAAACCACAGCTGTGAATTGCAGCCCAGTAAGGCCTTTCATCCCTTTCTGTTTCCAAATTATCAGCTAGCAGCCAGTGTCATGGGTAATGCTTTTACCTGCTGCTCTGTTGCTGAAGCCTTGTCTCAAGTGTTGCTCCCCAATTCCAGGTAGACCCAGCATACACAGGGCGAGTTGGGGCGAGTGAAGCTGCACTTTTTCTAAAGAAGTCTGGGCTCTCAGACATTATCCTTGGGAAGGTATGTGATGAATGATAGCGATTTCTGTGGCCGCCCTCAGGGCTCTCCCGGCAGGTGAAGGCCGGCCTGTGCAGACCCCTCTTCATGCGGTCTGTACTTCCCTTGGAAGTGAGCTGGCCTTTGTGAGCCTCTCGGGTCTGTAATTGGTAGATCCAAGTGCTCTGATGGCTACTGCCACCCTTTGCTTGCATAGCAGACAAGAGGCCTGAGTGCTCTTGGGATCTTGATAGCTGTGGATTTATGTTGGCCTTGGAGCCAGGTGTACCTGGGTGTTCTCTGGGCTCTGCCACTGACCGCTGTGTGCCCCTGGGGGGAGGGAGGGGTGAAAGCTATTCACCTGTTCTGAATCTGTGGCTGCTGTGGCGTATACATAAGGCCCACATGTAGCGATGGTGGCTCCTGTTTTGTGATTAAACAGTCAATGATCAGCCGGTCGCACTCACGAGCATTTTTGTGTTTCCACAGATATGGGACTTGGCCGACCCAGAAGGTAAAGGGTTCTTGGACAAACAGGTATATACCCGTATACACAGAGCAAGTGCTGGGGCTGGGCCAGAGCCCCCAGGCCGGGTCACCTCTCCACTTCCTTCCTCGTTGTCTCCACTGACAAGTATTACTGGTCATAAGTGCGGACATCAGACTGTTAAAATGGGAAGGTTTCATTTTGAAATAAAGGTCTTTTGAACTCTTGGAGCCATCTTTCATGGTTAGCGTATCTGGTATATTTTGTGTGCTTACAAGCAGTTGAAATGTTTTCAAAACGTTTTATTTTGAAATAACTTCAGACTCTCATGGAAGTTGCAAAAAATAGTTCAGTGAGTTCTTGTGTATCATTTTCCAGCTCTCACCAAAGCACACTGCTCAGAAGCCTGACTCAGAGCTGACCAGTTTTATTGATACCTGCACTTTCTTGTGGTTTTTGTTTCTGTTGTATATAGTTCTATGTAATTTCATCACTTGCATAGATTCACGTAACCATCACAACAGTCAGGATCAGAACATTCTCAGACCCCAGAGTCTCCCTCATGCAGCCCATTGGTAGTCACACCCTGACCCCTGGCAACCACTGGTTCCTTCTCTGACATAATTTTGTCATTTTGAGAATGTTCTATAGATGGAATGTTATAGTACTTATGATTTTTAAATGGTCATATTTTAATTTCGTTCAGTCTTTCCCCCAACTATATTCCAAGGGATGTTGTTCCTGGTGTCTCACTGTCCGTGATCCAACCCGTCGGGAAAGCACCGTTAGCTTTTCCTCCCTCGCTTGAGATTCACAGTACGCATCTGTGTGTTAAGGGTTCTGAGGATCTTTGTGTAAGAGAGCCCTGTTAACTTTGCTTAATGCAGTTCTTCTAACCTTACTAATGTCCCCATTTCTCTACACTCTACACGGGCATTCTGTAGACATCAGCTTGAGAAAAGCTGCTCTAGTGCTCATCTCTTCGAAGAAGTTTTTAAAACCATAATTGTGTTTACAGTTTTAAAAAGAGTCCATGTGCTTAGGCCCGTTGATCAATTTAAAAAAAACTAGGTGATGCCACACGAGTCCACTAAGACTGTGGCGTGGCCAGTTCTGGGTTAGGAGGAGGGCGAGGAGGAGCCAAGGGCCCTGCTGGCCTGGTTCAGGTCCTTTGTCCTTATGTGGGAAGTGAAGTCCACGTCAGGCCATTGGGGAGTAGGGAGGGTGAGTGGGAGATGCTCTGTTCAGTGAGGCCAGGGGCATCCCAGGGAATCGCGAGTGTCAATTCCCAAACAACTGTGTCTATTTCAAACCATTTTTTAAAAGTCAACGCATATTTGAACCATCCTTTAGACTCTTAAACTGCAGTCTGCTACTTTTACAGTCTAGCATTTCCTAAATGTTGAGATTATTTTTGAAAATACATTTATTTGAAAATACATTTATTTGAAATTTTACGGTGTTCAGAAAGCAATGGGCTAAGTCCATTTTAGCATATTCATTTAAACAGTGCTCCCAGGGTGAGACCAGTTCTGCTCAACACTGTAAGTGACTTGCTCACATGTGGTCTTCCTTGTTGAAGTAAACTGAAATCCCTCTTTCCCCAAAGCCCACTGCTGCAGACAGCTCTGCCACTGCCGCTGCCAGCTGGGTGGGGTTTACGCCTCCCCCTTTTTTGGATTTGCAGGGTTTCTATGTTGCACTGAGACTAGTGGCCTGTGCACAGAGCGGCCACGAAGTTACCTTGAGCAATCTGAATTTGAACATGCCGCCGCCTAAGTTTGTAAGTGTCAAAATCCTTCAAGTTCACGTTCTTCTAATATCTATTTATCTATCTCTCCATGTTTTCTCTCTCCCTCTTTTTAATTTTCTTTTAATTGCAGGGAAATTTACATAATCTAAAATTAACTGTTTAAAAATGAACAATTGGGTGACATTTAGTGCATTCACAATATTGTGGTAACCATCACTTCTAACTGGTCAGAATATTTTCGTCACCCCAAAAGAAAACTCTACACCCATTAAATAATCATTCCCTATTTCCCCCTCCCCCAACCCTTGGCAGCCACTAATCTGCTTTCTGTCTCTATGCATTTGCCTGTTCTGGACATTTTATAGAGTCATACAGCTGGCTTTCACTCAGCATAACGTTTTCAAGGTTCATCCACATTGTAGCATGTGTCAGTACTTCATTCCTTTACGTTGCTGAATAAGATTGCATTGTGCGGTCTACCCCATTTTGTTTATCCATTCGTCTGTTGGTGGACATAATAATTCATGCACAAGGAATTGTTTGCACACCTGTTTTCAGTTCTTTTGGGTCTATACCTAGGAGTAGAATTGCTGAGTTATATGGTAATCCTGTGTTTAACTTTTTGAGGTTTTTCTCCTTTTTGAAAGCACTTTGAAATGTGTACCCTGATAGTGAACACATCCTCCAGTAGTAGAATTCTGTGCCAGCTACAGTGCAATGTACCTCTTTCTCCTCAGCACGACACCAGCAGCCCTTTGATGGTCACGCCGCCTTCTGCAGAGGCCCATTGGGCTGTGAGGGTAAGTGACCGGGGAAGGCGCCCCTCGGCTGTCTTTCACATGCAGTCGTTTAGCCATTTATGACGTTCAGAACATTTCATAGGACGATTGTATCATCCACTCTGTTTCAGAGTGAGTATGCCACAGAAGTTGGACAAAATACTTTTCCAAATTAGAGTCTTTGCAAAGGCTATCTATCCCCTTTTCCTATAATTGGGTGTTGCCTACTAAGGCAGTTAGCTAAGTTTCAGATGTTGGACTCTGAAATGTTTACAGTTGAAATCTCGTATTTCTAGGTCATGTTCTGTGGTTTTGCTGCTTGGGTTGGTTAATCAGGATAGAAGGAGAAATTGTGAGAACTCTAAAGCATGAAGACTTCCTGGATGTCTTCGTAGCTTTCTTCGTTATTTCCAGCCAGTTTATGCGTTATAATTCTTTCCTTTCTGTTTTGCTCCTATTGCTTTTTGAAAAGCTTCTCTCAACACTTAATGTGTTCTTTTTAAGACAGGATGTTGTGGCTGTAGAGCTGTGTTACTGCTTCTAGAAAGAAAAACGAGTGGTGTCTCCTAATAAGTGCGGAATTTACTCCAGAAGGCAACTTGTGTATGGCTTGGAGACAGTCTCCCAGTAATAAGACCTCCTCCCAACTCACTGTGAGCGGGTTGTCACATTTCCTCACTTTTATCTGGTTTAAATACTGACATTAATAGCAGTCCTGCTATGAAATAGACACCCCTCACCCACCCCCCAGCCCCAAGTGCTTTTTTGTCCCTTTTTATGGGGTTGGTGTGTTCCCTCCTTGAAAGGGTTTATATGGGAGAGGTCGGGTGCAGGGACAGGGCAGGAAGAGGCCTCAGGTGACTGAGGGGTCAGGAAGTTGCCTTTGTGAGCAATCAAGCATGTTGCTGCAGTGCCGAAGGATTTCTTTCTCTGTAGTCCAATTGCACAGCGCCTACTTTGAAAAGCAGCTGCTTTGTTGTGAAAATGGTGCCAAAGGGATCTTATTATTCCTTGAACCGTTTCGGCCCCTCTCTGGCAGGAACTGTGTTGAGGCCTCAAGAGAAGAGCTGGCGGCTGAGGAGCCTGTGAGGCCTTGAAGAGGGGAGTTGGGGCAGGAATGGCACCGTGGTGGGGCAGAGAGCTTTGCACTCCATTCAGAGAAACGATGACAAGTGTTAATGTTCTTTTCTGTGGTGGAAGTTCCTGGGCTTCCTGAAGCCTGAGCCAGCGAGTCTGACAGATCCAGGGAGAGTTCCATACTCCAGGCGGATGCAGGGAGTTGGGATTCTCAGTGCTTATGGTGATTCGAGTACGCAGTGTCTGCTTGTGCTCTGATTTGTTTTTTCTCTTTTTTTTTTTAACTGTGGTAAAATACACATAATATAGAGTTCACTATCTTTTTTAAAAAAATTATTTATTTTTATTTTTGGCTGTGTTGGGTCTTCGTTGCTGCACATGGGCTTTCTCTAGGTGAGGCAAGCAGGGGCTGCTCTTCGTTACGGTGTGCGGGCTTCTCATTGTCGTGGCTTCACTTGTTGCAGAGCATGGGCTCTAGAGTGCAACCTCAGTAGTTGTGGCGCACGGGCTTAGTTGCTCCGCGGCATGTGGGATCTTCCCGGCCAGGGATCGAACCTGTGTCTCCCGCATTGGCAGGCGGATACTTAACCACTGTGCCACCAGGGAAGCCCTGTATGTCTTCCTTGGAAACATGTCTGTTCAGATCCTCTGTCCATTTTTTAATCAGGTTGTTTTTTGATATTGAGTTGAATGAGTTCTTTGTATATTTTTAGATATTAACCCCTTATCAGAGAAATCATTTGTAAATCTTTTCTCCCACTCAGTAGGCTGCCTTTTCATTTTGTTGGTGGTTTTCTTTGCCGTGCAAAAGCTTTTACGTTTAATTAGGTCCCATTTCTTTATTTTTGCTTTTGTTTCCTTTGCTTTAGGAGACAGATCCAAAAAAAATATTGGTATGATTTATGTCAAAGAGTGTTCTGCCTATGTTTTCTTCTAGGATTTTTCTGGTTTCTGGTCTTACGTTTAGGTCTTTAATCCATTTTGAGCTTATTTCTGTATGTGGTGTAAGAAAATGTTCTAATTTCATTCTTTCACATGCAGCTGTCCAGTTTTCCCAGTACCACTTATTGAAGACATTGTCGTTTCTCCATTGTCTGTTTTTGTCTCCTTTGTCTTAGATTAACTGACCATAAGTGCATAGGTTTATTTCTGGGCTCTCTGTTCTGTTCCATTGATCTTTGTGTCTGTTTTTTGTGCCAGTACTATACTGTTTTGATTACTGTAGTTCTGTAACATCAGTTAGGGAGCTTGATACCTCCAGCACTGTTCTTTCTCAAGATTGTTTTGTCTATTTGGAGTCCTTTGCATTTAATACAAATTTTAAAATTATTTGTTCTCATCCTTTGAAAAATGTCATTGGTATTTTGATAGGGATTGCATTGAATCTGTAGATTGCCCTCGGTAGTATGGTCATTTTAACAATATTCATTCTTCCAATCCATGAGCACGATATATCTTTCCATCAGTTTGTGTTGTCTTCAGTTTCTTTCATCAGTGTCTTGCAGTTTTCTGAGTATAGATCTTTTACCTCCTTAGTTAGATTTATTCTTAGATATTTTATAGTTTTTTTTTTTTTTTTTTTTTTTTTGTGGTACGCGGGCCTCTCACAGCTGTGGCCCCCGCTGCGGAGCACAGGCTCCGGACGCGCAGGCTCAGCAGCCATGGCTCACGGGCCCAGCCGCTCCGCAGCATGTGGGATCCTCCCGGACCAGGGCACGAACCCGCGTCCCCTGCATCGGCAGGCGGACTCCCAACCATTGCGCCACCAGGGAAGCCCAATATTTTATAGTTTTTGATGCAACTGTAAATGGGATTGTTTCTTTAATTTCTCTTTCTGATAGTTCGTTGTTAGTGTACAGAAATGCAACAGAATTCTGTATATGTTGCATCCTGCAACAAATTCATTGATGAGCTCTAGTATTTTTTTGGTGGTGTCTTGAGGATTTTCTATGTATAGTATCATGTCATCTGCAAACAGGGACAGTTTTACTTCTTCCTTTCCAATTTGGATTCCTTTTATTTCTTGTCTGATTGCTGCATCTAGGACTTCCAATACTATATTGAAGAAAAGTAGCAAGAGTGGGGGCATTCTTGTCTTGTTCCTGATCTTAGAGGAAATGCTTTCAGCCTTTCACCATTGAGTATAATGTTTGCTGTGGGCTTATCATATATGGCCATTATTATGTTGAATTATGTTCCTTCTCTGCCCAATTTCTGGAGAGTTTTTATCTCAAATGGATGTTGAATTTTGTCAAAAGCTTTTACTGTATCTATTGAGATGATCATATGATTTTTATTCTTCAATTTGTTAATGTTGTGCTATTGATATTGAACCATCCTTGCATCCCTGGAATAAATTCCACTTGATCATGGTGTATGTATTGTTGAATTTGGCTTGCTAATATTTTATTGAGGATTTTTGCATCTGTATTCATCAGTGATATTGGCCTGTAATTTTCTTTGTCTGGTTTTGGTATCAGGGTGATGCTGACCTTGTAGAATGAGTTTGGAAGCTTTCCTGCCTCTTAAATTTTTTGCAGTAGTTTGAGAAGGATAGGTGTTAACTCTTCTTTAAATGTTTTGTAGAATTTGTCTGGTTCCTGGACTTTGTTGGGAGTTTTTAAAATTACTAATTCAGTTTCATTACTGGTAATCAGTCTGTTCACATTTTCTATTTCTTCCTAATTCAGTCTTGGGAGAGTATACATTTCTAGCAATTTATCCATGTCTTCTAAGTTTTCCAATTTGTTGGCATATAATTGTTCATAGTAATCCCCTATTATCCTTTGTATTTCTTTGGTGTCAATTATAATTTCTCCTGTTTTATTTCTGATTTTATCTATTTAGACCCTTTTTTTTTTTTTTCCTTGATGAGTCTGGCTAAAGGCTTATCAATTTTGTTTATCTTTTCAAAGAACCAGCTCTTTCATTGATCTTTTATATTGTCTTTTTGGTCTCTTTTTCATTTATTACTGCTTTGATCTTTATTATTTCCTTCCTTCTACTAACTTTGGGTTTTGTTTGTTTCTCTTTTTCTAGTATCTTTTGGTGTAAGGTTAGATTGTTTGAGATTTTTCTTGTTTCCTTAGGTGGGCTTGTAGCACTATAAACTCCCTCTTAGAACTGCTTTTGCTGTATACCATAGATTTTTTAAAAAGTATTTAAATTTTACTGGAATATAGCTGATTTACAATAGTATACCACAGAATTTGGATCACTTTGTTTCCATTTTCATTTGTCTCCAGGTATTTTTTGATTTTCTCTTTGATGTCTTCAGTGACCCATTGGTTGTTTAGTAACATATTGTTTAGAATGCATGTGTGTGTGTTTTTTGCGGTTTTTTTCCTGTAGTTGATTTCTAGTCTCATACTGTTGTGGTCAGAAAGACTGATATGATTCCAGTCTTAAATTTATTGAGACTTGCTTTGTGCTGTAGTGTGTGATCTGTCCTGGAGAATGTCCGATGTTCACTTGAATGTGTATTTTGCTGTTTTGGGATGGAATGTTCTATATATATCTAATAATTTCATCTGATCTAATGTATCACTTAAGGCCATTCTTTCCTTATTGATTTTCTGTTTAGATGATCTATTGATGTAAGTGGGGTGTTAAAATTCCCAATTATTATTGTATTACTGTCAATTTTTCCCTTTATGTTAATATTTGCTTTAGGTATTTTGGTGCTTCTATGTTGGGTGCATATATGTTTACAATTGTTATATCTTCTTGTTGGATTGACCCCTTTGTCATTATGTAATGCCCTTCTTTGTCTTTTGTTACAGTCTTTGTTTTACAGTTATTTTATCTGATGTAAATATTGCTACCCCAGCTTTCTTTTCATTTCCATTTGTGTGGAATATCTTTTTCCAACCCCTCACTTTCAGTCTGTATGTGTCTTTAGATCTGAAGTCTCTTAAAGGCAGCATATAGATGGGTCTTGTTTTTTATCCATCCAGCCACTCCATGTTTTTTGATTGGAGCATTTAGTCCATTTACATTTAAAGTAGTCATTGATAGGTATGTACTTATTGCCATTTTGTTCATTGTTTTCAGTTCGTTTTGGTAGTTTTATTGTTGCTGTTCCTTTTTTTCTTTTTTTTAAATGCATGCTTTTCTAATTCTTGGTGGTGTTATTCCCATTTTTTTAAAATTAAATTTATTTATTCATTTTTGGCTGCGTTGGGTCTTCCTTGCTGTATGTGGGCTTTCTCTAGTTGCGGCGAGCGGGGGCTACTCTTCGTTGTGGTGCACGGGCTTCTCATTGTGGTGGCTTCTCGTTGTGGTGGCTTCTCTTGTTGTGGAGCACGGGCTTTAGGCACGTGGGCTTCAGTAGTTGTGGCACACGGGCTCAGTAGTTGTGGCTCATGGGCTCTAGAGCGCAGGCTCAGTAGTTGTGGCGCACGGGCTTAGTTGCTCCGTGGGGTGGGATCTTTCCCGGACCAGGGCTCAAACCCATGTCCCCTGCATTGGCAGTCGGATTCTTAACCACTGCGCCACCAGGGAAGTCTGAGTTCCTTTTTTCTGCTCTTTTCCCTTGTGATTTGGTGACTTTCTTTAGTGTTATGTTTGGATGCTTTTCTCTTTTGTGTCTATGTAGATCCATTATAGGTTTTTGGTTTGTGGTTACCGTGAGGTTCACGTATAACAACGTATGCATAGGTGAGTATTTTAAGTTGATGCTCTCTTAGATTTAGAACGCATTCTAACAATCGTACATTTTTACTTCCCCTCACCACGTTTTGTTTTTGACATCGTATTTTGCATCTTCTTATTTTGTGTTTTTCTTAACTACTTACTATAGAAATAGATGATTTTACTGCTGGTCTTTTAACCTTCCTACTAGCTTTATAAGTGGTTGATCCCTACCTTTACTGTATGTTTGCCTTTACCAATGAGATTTTTTTCCTTTCATAATTTTCTTGTTTCTAGTTGTGGCCTTTTCTTTTCCACTTAGAGAAATCTCTAGCATTTCTCATAAGGCTTGTTTAGTGGTGCTGAACTCTTACTTTTGCTTGTCTGTAAAACTCTTTATTTATCCTTCAAATCTGAATGATAATCTTGCTGGGTAGAGAGTATTCTCAGTTGTAAGTGTTTTCCTTCAGCACTTTGAATATATTGTGCCTGTTCCTTCTGGCCTGTAAAATTTCTGCTGAAAAGTCAGCAGAGTTTTATGGGACTTTGCTTGTATGTAACTACTTGCTTTTATGTTGTTGCTTTTACGATTCTCTCTTTATCTTTAATTTTTGCCATTTTAATTATGATGCCTTGGTGTGGACCTCTTTGGATTCATCTTATTTGGAACTTTCTGTGCTTCCTGGACCTGGATATCTGTTTTCTTCCCCAGGTTATGGAAATTTTCAGCTATTTCTTGAAATAAGCTCACTGTCCCTTTCTCTCTCTCTTCTTCTTCTGGGACCCTTATGATGTGAATGTTAGTATGTTTGAAGTTGTCCTAGAGGTCCATCTTAACCATTTTTAAGTGTATAGTTCAGTAGTGTTAGACACATTCACGTTGTTGTGTAACCATCACCACTGTCCATCTCTAGAACGTTTTCATCTTGCAGAATAAAACTCTGTCCCCATTAAACACTAACTTTCCATTCCCCCTCCCCCAACCCTTGGCACCCACCATGCTACTTTCTGTCTATTAATCTGAGTACTTTAGGGACCTCATGTAAGTGGAGTCATAGAACATTTATCTTTTTGTAACTGACTTATTTCATTCTGTGTAATGTTTTTATGGTTCATCCATATTGTAGTGTGCATCAGTGTTTTATTCCTTTTAATGGCTGAATAATGTTCCATTGTATGGATGGACCATTTTGTTTATCCATTGTTCCATTGATGGACACTTGTCGAGAGTATTTTCCTAGGGCTCCCAGTGGCTCCAGCTTGTGGTCAGAGTGGTGAGAGGTTTGCCATATCCTCACTTCCCCTTGCCACAGGCTTTATTTCCATAGGAGGGCAGACTGGAGGCCCCTGCCCAGACCCTCCTCACTGACAGCTCCCTTTACATGCTGCCCGCATTTTGTATTTCAGAATGGTAGAGGCTGCTATTCTGCATTGCAAACCCTGCCCAGCCCTTCACTCTGTTCCTGAGGAGCTTTATTATTTATTTATTTTTTATTGTCAGACACAGAGGACTTCTTATGCTTAAAGTTGATTTTGATAATTAGTTACTTACATCTTTGGTTTATTTTTATATTTGGTTCTTTAGTTGTTTAAGTTCTATGGATTGATATCCAGATTTAGTTCTTCGTTCTTTCATCTTTCTCATCCTAGTGAGCTAGGAGGTAGGTAGGAATGACCTTGGTCTCCCAGGCATCCCCTGTGGCAGAGAGTGAAGCCCAGCTCCTCTCTCCCCTGTTGATCTTGGCCACCAGATCCATAGTCACCAGAGGGCTGTATCCTTCTGGCTAGAGTTCACTCTGGAAGTGCAGTAGGACAGTCCTGTACTCTTAGGTGAGCCCAGCGCTGTGTCCTTGCCCATTTTCAATCAGCTTCAGGCCAGGGCTCATTTTGGACTCTCACACTTTTTCACTCAGGCTGTTTCTTTCCAACTAGGTAGAAGAAAAGGCAAAATTTGATGGAATTTTTGAAAGCCTCTTACCCATCAGTGGTTTGCTTTCTGGAGACAAAGTCAAGCCAGTCCTCATGAACTCAAAGCTGCCTCTTGATGTCCTGGGTAGGGTAAGTGGTCCTCTCACACCGGGCACTGCTGCTGAATCCAGTCAGCCCCATGCTCACCCCCCACGGACACTTCGAGGCCTTGCTGCACAGCCATGCAGTGTTGGGTTTCATGAGAGCCAACATGGGTGGAGCAATTGCTGCAGTTGGGCTGGCTTGGGGCCTCACAGGGTGCAGCTCACAGAGGCTCCCCAGCACACATGGGGAGCAGCCTGAGAAGTGCACTCACTACCCAGGGCTCGGGGCGGGCAGAGCTGGGGACTCAAACCCAGACTGTGATTTCCCCATCTGCATTGTGCTTCTAGGGGAAGAGTATGGGCATATATGTCTGTATTTCTTTTCTATTTTTAATTTTTGTTTTTTCCTGCCTATGAACCTAAGGTAAAGGTACTTTCAATTCTGCTGCAAGTTTAGATAAAATTTTATGCATTCCCCCCATTTTTATTAACAAAAAACAAAAGCCTCAGTTTTCTTCCTATTAAATACAAGTTTTTTAGATACAGGTTTCTAAACCAGACTGTTTTCCTTTTAATGGGTTTGCGTTACGGCCCCTCATGTTTGCTCTGTGCACAAAGCCCAGTTCTGCATGGCTACCTCTGTGCTGAGTTTCCCGCTCTGGGTCGAGAGGGGATGGATGTTGTCATCTCTCTGGATGGAATTGCTGTTGTGGCAGGTGCAGACCTAGAGCAGGAGGGTGGAGCATGGTCCCTGCTGCCCCAGGCCACGCCTGTGGGTCTGGCTCATGACATTTGGTAGAACCATGGGGAAGGGTGCAAATTCCTACCCACTTGGATTCACCTAATAATTTTCCTGTTTGAATATCACTTTTGCAGATACTGGCCCATTTGATAGGATCCAGATAGGACTTTGTTTTGAAATGAGGCCACTAAGAAAGGGGATCTCACAGATCCCTTTGTCTTCTTTTTGGCTGTGGTGTGGTGTAGACGGAGGCCTATGATGGGGACCCACGCTGATCACCAGTGGTCTTTATGAGGCAGGATGGGGTGATCTGCTCCTGCACAGTGTGACAGTTCTTCAAAATACCTGAAAGTTGGGTGTAATAATGTTGTAGAGCCAAATCCTGAACAAGACAAAGAGATCAACAGAGGTGGAGTGTGGTTTATTAGAAAGGGAGCTACGGCTAGGAAGGGTGAGTTCTGCAGATCTTCTACCTTGGCTCCAGGTCTTGTCCACAGGGGTCACTTCTCATCTACTCCTCTCTCGGTCTCTCCCTCCCTCCAAGCATCAACCCACACGTGCATCCGTTCATGCATGCATGCATCCGTATGCATGCATCCATGTCCATGCACCCATCCATACATGCATGCATCCACATTCACGCACCCATCCATGCATGTGTGCATTCACACCCATGCATGCATCTGTGTCCATGCATCCATCCATCTGTGGTATGCATCAATGCACTCAGGCATCCATCCTTGCATCTGTGCACACACTTATTCACCTGTGCATCCCTGCACCCACGCATTATGCATCCATTTAGTCATTCGGAAGCATTTTTCGGAGTCTTCTCTGGGCCATCTTTGTACTGAGCACTGGGAAAATGGGGATGAAATTAAATACAGTCCAGGAGATCAAATAAGTAAGTAATAGTTAAGATCTTGGTATTTGTTGAGGGCTTAGTATGTGCTAGATCCTATTCTAGCGCTTTGCAGGAATGAAGTCACCAAGTACTTGCAACTACTTTGTTATGAATGGTGTCACTTCCATTTTCCATGTGAGGAAATGGGGGTCCTTCAGAGTGGCTGGTTAGTCGCTCAGGGTTGCATGGAGAAGGGAATGAGGTCCTGGTGGTCCCCAGAGCCTGCGCTCTTCCCTGGTGCTCCCCGCCCCCCCCACAACCATTGCCTCCCTGATAATCACGGTTCTGCTTGCTGGGGACAGTGGTAGAGGGGGAGGTTCCTGACCCGCCAGAGCAGAGGGGTACAGGGCAGGCAGGGAAGGCTGCCTAGAGTAGGTGCCCCTGGGTTATAGCCTTTAGAGGGAAGGAACAGGTGGCAGATGACGGGTTGAGAAGGCCGGGCACAAGACAGCATGAGCAGAGGCACGCTGAGTACGGCTGATATTCTCACCAGGCGGTTCTACCCCCAGGGCATGTTGAGCAGTACCTGGAGACATTTTTGGTTGTCCCACCTGGGTTGGGTGTTACTGATATCAGGTAGGTTGAGGTCATGGTTGCTTCTCAGTATCCTATAATGCACAGGATGTCCCACCACAGAGATGATCTGGCCCCGAATATCAGTGGTGCTGTGGCAGGGGAGGACTGTGGAGTCAGGAAGGCCTGTATGTGCCATATTTTTGGGAACATTACTCTTCTGAGATTCTGCTTCTTAAATTGAGACCAAAGACATAAAACACTCAGCCGAGTGCCAGACACCTTTAAAAGGGCATCCGTATGCTTGAGGGGACTGCGAACAATTTGAAGTCCCTAGAGATCAAGGTGGAGATCAAGACTAGGCTGGGGTTGAGGGACCAGCTAAGGGCACAGTGGTCTCCATGTGCACAGGGACTTGATGCCGTCAGCAGGGTGAGGTGGGGTGAGAGTGCATTCTAGAGCAGGTCCTGTGGTTACCCTGGGTACAGGACTAGAGGCAGGGAGGCCAGCTGGAAGCTCTGGCCTCTGTGGAGTGTTGGAGAGGCCCAAGCCAAGGACACAGCAGCAGGGGGTGAAGAGGAGGGTCCACATGTGAGAAACATCCCTGGGCTGAAGATCCTAGTGATTGATTGGGGGCGCAGGTACCAGCATATGTAGCATCACAGATGGACCCTGGGCTTCTGCCTGGCTCTGGGCACTGGTGCCGTGTGCAGCACTGTCCAAGTCAGACAGGCTTCTGGTCCTGGAGGGCTGACTTGGGTCAGGAAGCTAGTGCCTTGGTTGTACTTTAGAAAACCCAGCACACAGCCTTTGATCCATGCCTGCCTTGTCTTTCAGGATGCTAGGTCGGCCTGGCATATTTTGTGGGATCTTTCTCACCATCCACTGATAGGGGAGAGGAGACAAGATCCCACAGACCTACTCAAATGCATTCCCGTGGCCCTGCCGTGAATGGGGGCAGGGGCTAGATGTGTGTGTGTCTGTGTGTGTGTGTGTGTCAGCCAGTGGGGGCGGGAAGGCGGGCTTGTGTTCAGAGCAACACCTGCACCAAAACCAAAGAATCTAAAAATCAGGGTGGACGTGATTACAATCATGATCATTTGTTAGAGAAAATGAATGTTAATATGGTGGAAAGGATCTTGGAATTGACAGTACTTCATTGGATGATGGTTTTTCAGAGAACCTACAGACTGGTTCTTAAATGCATTTTGATTGCCTTGTCTTAACCCTGGTGTGCAGTCAAAATCTGAGTTCTGGTGGGCATGCGTGCTGCCACACAGGCCCTTCCTCCCAGCAGTAACCCTTGGTACCGCCCCCCCCCCCCCCCCCCCCCCCCCCAACCCCCCCCGGCCCCCCCCCCCCGCCCCCCCCCCCGCCCCCCCCCC